>NC_034412.1:3759529-3885254 GCF_002078875.1 Numida meleagris
CTTCCCTTCCCTTCCCTTCCCTTCCCTTCCCTTCCCTTCCCTTCTGTTATGCTCTCCCACTGGGGTTTTAGGAACATAGATGCCTTTAGTGGCATTTAATTCCCCACATACAGCTCCTTGCCTTTTCTATTTTCTCCTCTGATGAGAGGGGATTCCTCCCTGCAGAAGAAACTTCAGGATTTGGGAATGTGACAGAGAGGATCCATCTCCATTGTACTTGCTGCCATTTAATCCAAATCATTTGACATTCGGGAAATAATCAGATATTTCCCATTCCATTAATTGGAATGTAATGGCTGTGAGAAACTAGTGCTAATTTTAGGGTAGTAGGAGTTAGGACCTTGATCTGAGTTCTTCACGTGGCTTTTGTTACCATTGCTCTTGTTAGGGGAAATACAGAAAAGTTATGTTGGTTGCTCCGAAAGTAATGCCTTCTATTTATTACTGTGGAAACTACAAAGAGCATAATAACACTGTTTAATAGAGCAAATTCTCAGCTACAACGTAGTCACCACCATGATGAGCTGATCGAGATGCTTCTCATTCCATGGTGTGACAGCTGTGCATGGCCATCTGGATCATGGCTTGCCTTTCATGTCACTGCTGCCACTGCTGAAACACACCACCCACCACCTCGCTTTGCTCACATTCACCATTTGGTCTCCATAAATGTTCAACAAACATCGATGAATGTCAGTGAGTGCTATATTTTCCGGATGGAACATACCACCACCATCTGCCTCTGACATCATGGGCCAACATAATAAAATAGGAGGCATTACTTTCAGAGCAGCCCCCGTATATTGACTGATACAATAAATACGATGTCTGATGTAAAAATTCATGCTGAGGGGCTCAAAGTCAGCAGTGCTTAGAAAAAAAATATTATTTTGGAGAATAATGCTGTAAGTTCATTGTTCCTGGATCCATCAGACGCTGTCATTCGTAGACTCACATCAAGATGCTCTTTCCACTGGATATTGGGAAACTCAGCCATGTGATTGTCGGGCGATATTTTTTTTAATTTTAATACTCACATAGATGTGCTTGCCTTTCTCTCTGCTTCCTAGACATTGACGAGTGTGCAGAAGGGAGAGCCAGGTGTGCTCATCGCTGTGTGAACACGCTGGGATCCTTCACCTGTGCCTGTAATCCCGGCTTCGAGCTGGGGGCTGATGGGAAGCAGTGCTACCGTAAGTGACAGGTTTACAGCTCTGCCTTTCAGGCTGCCTTATCTGCCAACTGCTATGCTTCATTTTTAATTCCGTTGGATTAACACTCCCAGCAAAATAAGCGTATGCAAAAACTCAAGCTTAATATTATTTTCTTCATCTCCTGCTATTGCCATTTTTGCAGGTTGATACCTTCCTAAGCCTCTGTTCACAGACCTTAATTACTGCATTTCAAAGAGCAAATCTCCCTGTTGGTTTATCTTCAGAGCCTGGTGAATTCTATTCCAGCACCACCAAAATATTGCTGTTCTGTGAAATGTATTCATTTCTGCCCTCCCTCTCCCCATTTTCTTACATGCCTAGTCTGATGCAGAAGAAAACCAACATGACATTTTGCTCTTGTCTTCATCTGCATAGGTTTGCTCGTGTTTCTGCAGAGATTATTGACACTATTAAGCAGATGCTTAAAAAGGGGAAATAAAACAAGATTTAGGATGAAAAAAAAATATATTGGAACAGCTAAAATTTCCCAAGCTAAAACAACAGTGAGCCCTGTTTTCTTCCCTACACACACAGCAGGGTTCCCTAAGCTGCAGTGCTCTCCTTGAGCGGGGGATTGGCTCGTTGGTAGGTGATCCCCGTGCTGTCCTTAAGGGTAAATTTAGATTAATAAAGGAGATGGTGAGTTGGTGTTATTATGGACCTAACATAAGCTCACTGAAATGCAGACAAAGGCATGACCTGCTTTAGCAGAGGTGGGCAGCAATCATTCAGTCCAATAATACTGTGCAGGAACTTTCAGCAGGATTTCTTTAGGAAAATACACAGCGTGCCAGAGACTGAATGTGTACTTCAAGAATCTGCATGTAAGAAATGTTAAATAAGGATGAAAATAACTTTGAAAATATCAATGAATGTTAAAACCAATATATTATATTAATTATAATTAATGAATTATAGTTATTATATAATATAGTGATATTATATATTACATATATTATATTATATTATATTATATTATATTATATTATATTATATTATATTATATTATATTATATTATATTATATTATATTATATTATATTATATNATATTATATTATATTATATTATATTATATTATATTATATTATATTATATTATATTATATTATATTATATTATATTATATTATATTATATTATATTGCATTATATTGCATTATATTATATTATTATTAAATAAATATAATATATCATATTTTTACCTCAATGTTCAGCAGGTCTCTGTGGATGGTGATTCTCCGTGCCTTATTCACAACACTATGGAGCAAGCAATATAAACACAAACATGCTGCATATTTTTATGATCAGGATTATCACAGTGTTTGAGCAATTCACAATCTTTGTTTATTCTCTCATTTCCCCAGTGGCATGGGGAAATCCATGTTTTACTAATGAACAACTAAGACAAAGTAAATGACAAAGATAATGCATAAAGTCTGAGTTTTTAAATCCCAGCTTAGCATACTGGACAGCAGCCTAGATTTCTTCTCCCTGATGCAAAAAATCACACAATGAATTAGATGTAGCTTTCCCTACATCTTCCCCAAATTGATGCCCTCTTCCAGGTAAGCTGGAAGCACAAAAAGGAGTAGGATCAGAGCCTCCAACAGAGATGTATCCATGAGGTGCAGAAGAGGGGAAATGACATCCATCTGTGCCAGCTCTGCCACGTGCTGCTCTGAGCTGGGACATTTCTGGGTGTACAATGGCTCCTTTAGGGGTGATGTTTCTCAGCTCCTCTGCACAGCATGGAAAATTCGTCTCTAGATTGCCCTCTAAGGCAGCAATATGGCTAATTGAAGAGAAACTCTATAACCGAGCTTCTTTTCTTCCTAAAGAAATCATTTCATGACGTAGCTGGATGAAAAGGAGTTGGATAGATGGTCCTCTTCCTATATGAGGGTTTCCATTGGACTTGGCTGAAATGTCTGATCCCAGGCAAGTGTGGGAGAGTGGGGAGATCTGCCAGGGTGAAGGGCATCATGTCATCATTACTGTGTCCCCCATTGAAGGGGTCAAAGCCTGTAGGTTGTTGGCTAGCTGTCAGGCTCAGCAGTGGAACTCCGCTGTGAAAACATACGGAATTTGTGCTGGGTTAATGTTTTGGAAACCAACTAAAAGCAGCTTTTTGGAAAGCACAGGCAGACTTGGTAGAGCTGTACCTCTTCGTCTTTTCAAATGCTTCCATTCCTCCTTTGGGACAAGGGCAGAGCTTGCTGCCTATCCCCAGAGTTCGGTGGCTCATGGCCGTGCTGTTCCTACATGTAGGTGTGAGCTGGCTTTCTCTTTCCTGCCAGCAGCTTGCCCGTGGATGCTTTCTTATGCAGCGCTCATTCTCCATTGCCTCTCCACTTGTGCTCACTTTTTACCATCTCTTTGATTTGTTTCTCTGCAAGGCATTGAAATGGAGATAGTGGACAGCTGCCAGGAGGACAACGGTGGATGCTCCCACCGCTGCGAGCACACAGCAGCGGGGCCACGCTGCTCCTGCCACGACGGCTACGTGCTCGACTCAGACAGCAGGACATGCACAGGTAACCAGGGGTACAACTCGTGCTGTCAAGAGCATTTCACACTGCATACAGCCCAAGCATCACTTTGCTGAGGCTTTGTTTTGTTTTCCTCCCCTCGCTGGCCGGTTCAGGATGGGAGCATTGCAACTGCATTAGGTTAGCTGCTTTTCAGCAGTGCTGCATGTGCAAAATCCACTTTGTGTCGTTGAAGTTGTTCTGTTTCCATCACACGTGCTCCGTGGTGAGGTTGCACTCTCGGCTGTGAGAAGTGCCACTTAGGAAATGGAAGCCACAGAATTACAGTTATTTTTATTTCGAAAAGAGCTTAAAAACTCCTTCATGTTTTATATGGTTTTATGACAGGATTGTTTTTCTTTACAGCTTTTGATATGCTATCTCATTCTACTATCACTATGCCATTAAAATTTTTAAGGAATAGACAAGAAGAGAGAGGAAAAAAAGAAAAGTAGCAGGCATCATGGAAAAGAACAGTTAGATGGGAAGACGGGCAAGGAGCAGGAGCTCTGGGGACAGCATGGGCAAAAGTCCTGCAAGGAGAAAAGCCCAAAGCAAGGAGGATGGATGAGCAGGGCAGGAGGAAAGCACAGCTCTGTAAGGGCGGCTGGTGCTGGAGCACAAAAAATGAGAAGGGGAGAGGCAGACCTGGATCCTGAGCCCATGAGTTGGGCTGAGGAGGTTCCTTCAGCCCTGTTCCTCTGCTGAGGAGGAGGCAGTGACCTGCTAATGGAGATGCCAACGCAAGAACCGCCCTGCTGGCCACAGCCAGGGAGCACGGGCAGAGGTGAAGGGCTTGGCAAGGCCGAGGGAGTGGAAAGCTGCTCTGAACAGCAAAAAATTCTTTCTTTTAGATGCACATTTTGCATTCCTGCACAGACAATGGGCTGCTAATAGACCCCGGAGCAAGGTGTCATCTGACAAAGTGCAGAGAAGCTCAGCTTGTGACATTTCTGGAAAACACTCCATGTCCAAATAACCTCCATTAATAATTTTTGTGCTGACCTCCTCACCTTGACTGATTAATTACATTTTCCTTCTCCTCTTCCTCCTGCCCGCATTTCCTAATAACGTTGGTGCTCTCTCCAAGGTTAATTGAGACACCGACCTTTCCCATCTGCGGCTCTTCGCCTAGGTAACGTTCAGAAATGTTTTGCAAACTCAGCGTTGACAAGGTGGCCTTCAATGGCCACTGAGCCGGGCAGCAGGCCGGGAGGGGAAGATCAGCCAGGAGTCTGCAGTCAGAAGATATGAGCTCGATTCTTGCACCTTTGAGCTGGTGGTGTGCACTTGCAGCCCTTAAGGCCAATGAGTCCTGGGCTGCATCAGCAAAGGGGTGGCAATGGGGACAGGGAGGAGATTGTCCCCTCTTCTCTGCCCTTATGAGATGCCAACAGCAGTGCTGTGTGCAGGCCTGGGGCCTCCAGCGTGAGAAAGACAGAGTTGCTGGAGCGGGTCCAGAGGAGGGCCACAAAGATGATCAGGAGGCTGGAGCTTCTCTCTTCAGAAGAAAGATTGGGAGAGCTGGGCTTGTTCAGCCTGGAGAGGGGAAGGCTCCAGGGACACTTCGTAGCGTCCTTCCAGTACTTAAAGGGAGCTAACAAACTGGGGGGAATGGTTTTAAACTGAAAGAGGGAGATTTAGGTTAGATATTAGGAGGAGATTCTTAACTTGGAGGATGATGAGGCCCTGGCACTGCTGCCCAGAGCTGTGGTTATGCCATCCCTGGAGGTGCCCAAGGCCATGGATGGACCCTGGCCAGCCTGAGCTGGTGGAGGCAGCCAGCCCATGGCAGGGGTGGGGCTGGGTGGGCTTTAAGATCCCTCCCAACTCAACCATTCTGTGGTTCTGTTATTCTAAGATCTAACCACGGGCACATCTGTGCCCAAGATAGCAGTTATAGATATGTACCACATCTGTGTACAGCAGAGGGCTATCAGTTCTCAAAAGCCACGTTTGCACCTTGCAGGCTGCCCCTCTGGCAAATGCACTGTTAGATTAGAGCTCTCTTTCCCTGCTGATGTTGAATACTGAAGGTACGAATGTGCAGATGGTTAAATGCAGACTGCAGTGCAGTAGCTGCTCACCGTGTGCGTGCATTGCATTCTGTCGCTGGGGTGTGAGTTCAGCCCGGGGCTGACCGAGCTGCCCCATCCTTGCAGATCTGGATGAGTGCGAGACCGGCGAGTCGTGCTGCTCCCAGTTCTGCATCAACTACGTGGGCAGCTACGAGTGCACCTGTAGGGCGGGCTTCCAGCCCAGTGCCGACGGCTGCGGCTGCGATGGTGAGTGCCCTGCACTAGTCTCACCCAGCACAGTAAGGTTTGGAAAGGAAATCTCCACTTTGTAATGCTGGAATACAGTAAGCCAGCATCTAGCAAGGATGAATGGGCCGTGGGACGTGAATCAGGGACCTTTCCTCATCTCTCTGTGCATGTTCTGTGTGGATGTGTTTTAAAGACTCCTTCTGCAAAAGGAGAGCCCTCAGAATAGCCAAAGGATCAACAGAGCTTAGCAGCTTAGAGCAGCTGTTTTCACTTGAGGCGAAAACATAGGTGAAATGATCTCTTCCATGCTGCGCTGAAATGTTTTAATACCGCCAATAGCCCCAAAGTACGAAGAAAATTTGGTTTCCTTATGTTCAGATAGCTCTGGCCCTGGACAGAGAGCACTCTCCCAACAGAGGCACTAACCAGCCTTTATGCCTGTTTATTAGACGTGGATGAATGTCATCTGGAGAATGGCAAGTGCGACCACGTCTGCGTTAATTCCCTGGGGTCGTACGAATGTGCCTGCAAGGAGGGCTACCGGCCGGGCGCTGACCGACGCTCCTGCATCGGTGAGTTCCTCTTGAGTCCTGGTCAGTATTTGTCAGCTCTGAATTCACAGCTGGGATCTTCCCAGGTCCCGGGATTTTGGGAGCCCAACTTGAGAGCTCTCCGATGCGGCCGGGGCATTGCTGTGTGCAACATGTTTGAAAACATAAGCATCCCATTCCAGAAATAAGTACGGTATTGATGGTTTTCTTGCGCTGTTTGACAAAGTTGAACATCCTTTGGGAAAAAAAAAAAAAAAAAAAAAGAAAAGGTGTCCAGGTTCTGCTTTGATGAAGTCAGTGGCATAATTCTGGATATCTGCCAACGTAACGAGATTAGCAACCTGATTTTATAACCTATTTTAGCAGCCACTAAACTTTGGGCAAAGTTTGATATTTTAACCAACTGAAAGAAAGCCAGCTGATTTCCTCTCGCGTTAAGACTTCAGCTGTAGTTTTTGGAAATGGGCAGCCAGCCTTGCTCTGTATTTGTCATCTCCCAGACGAGTGAGAGTAACGACCTTCACCCGCTATCAACAATCACAAGCTTCAGGTGGGGAAAATTAAGCTCCCATTTGAAATTTGGCACAATAACAGGGATGGCCTTGTCTGAGGATCAGGGTTTATTTCCAGGAGAAAGAGAAATATTCTCTTTTCTCCTTGTCTCTTGTTTTGCGCATCAAAAACTGTCCATAAATAGAAAACAAATCGGCTGCAGTGGGATGTACTGGGGCATAGCTGTGAAATCACCCAGCACCAAAGCAAAGAGACACAAATGCAAGATGGGTGCTGGGGAGGAAGACTGGAGACATGGTCCTAACCTTGTGTGCGTTGTTTGTCAGCACTAGGTGGGGACGCAGCGGTGTCGGGCTTCGCGGGGGCTCCGGGGCTGCAGTTCAGAGGTGCCCCCCAGCTCCTGCACTACGTGCTCGGGGCCCCGCGGGAGGACGAGGAGCGGCGAGGGGAGCTGACGTTGGTGCACAGAGCCGGTGAGTGCACGTTCTTATTTGTGTATTAAAAAAAAACCTTTACCTTTAGAGATTCAGAGGCCTTGTCGGTGGCTGGGGCACATTCTCAGGGAGGTAACTACATAGAGATAAGGCAGCAGAGCCCACAAATGCACGCAGCCTTAGGAGTGGGTGCAGAGCATTATGTCTGGTGCTTCTTCAAACTTTGCACCCTCTGGACTCTGCACGGCATCGGTTCCTCCCCTGGAAATGGAAACTGCACCATGGAAGGGCTCAAACCCAACACTCACCTTTTGATGAGTGCTGGTGGCTCACTGGTGCTTGTTACATATGTCCTATGGTTTTTGTATTAGCTCGAGTTACTCGTTTGAGGACTGTGCCCTACAGGCAAAGAATCAGGAGCCAGTCTTGGCTTTAATCAACACTTATTTTTCTGAACACAATCATTTAGGCCTCCCAGATCACACAGCATCCAGGCAGACTCAACAACACTGATAATCAATGGGGAAACTGATAAATGAGATGACCGTGGGCAAAATTATCGGGCACAGAAACCTCCATCAAATATTTATTAACAGGTTTTTGTATGTTTTATTTATGTTTAGCCACGCTAACATGGGCATTTTTAGTCCTAGCTGAGCACCCGCTCTTTTTCTAAAGCTGAGGATTTGCTGCATGTGATGGTTGGTAGGAAAAGGTGAGGAAGGAATGAAATTTCTCATGGCTCAGTAAGTTGTTTTACCTCTCAAATAATCCTGTATTTTTGTGCCAGAATCTACATTATTAAAAAGAAAAATGCTTGAAATGATTAGCTGGAGCAAATAGCTAACGATTTTCTGTAGACCGAATGACTTTCTAATGTAGAAGCACGAAGTTTATAGTGGTAATTCGTATTCTTCTTCTGAGGTATGCGTTTGCAACCTGTTCCAAGCAAGAGCACTGGGATTCTCAATGCCTCTGCAGACCTGGGCATTTGCTCAGCTTTAGAAGGAGGAACAGTTGGGTGCTGAGACCTGGAGGAAATCTTGCCCCGCACAGAAAATTGCTGGTGAAAAGCAACCAACTTGCTGCCAGCTGAAGTAATCTGTCAGCTTGCTCTCAGGTGTTTTTCAAAATCCCCTTCCAAAAAGCCTCCAGCCACATCTGCAAAGCCTGCAAGGCAATACTCTGACCACGTGGATAAGATCTTCTCGTCACCAATGCGTTTTAGCAAAGAGGAGCCCTTATTTTTCTCTCCCTCTGTCAGCAGAGCCCACAAAGAGAAAAGAGTGTGCACCTGTGGGTGCTCATAGCTGTGTGCAGGGGAGGCAAGAAGGGCAGGGTGGGGAGGCAGGAATGCGTTTTCATATGTCTTAGTTTTTCTGCCTGAAATAACTCTTTCTAGAACCAAGAGGAAACAGGCAAGTGATAAATGAGTATTATCCTTTGTCTTCCTAGAATAACTCAAACTATGCTGTTAAAAACATCACTTGACTGTGGTTAACAGCACAGAATACACCTACTAAAATTATAGAACAAAAAGGTGAACCTCACAAGAGGGAAGGATTCTCTCCCAATAAATATTTTTCATTGCATACAATTTTATTAAGCATTAGCACAATTTTGATTTTTCTGAAGGCAAACAATTTCTTCTTTTAAGTGCTCTTTAATGGGAAATCGCAGTATTTAAGGACACAAATTCCAGCTGCAGTCCCAGGTTTTCCTTTTATTCAGACTAAAATTTGAAGCAGAAAATTTGGGAATCTCCACTTGGGAGTACATTTTGGCACGACTTGGTGATATTTTGCAGCGCTGCCAGCACGAACACTAACAACTTGAATAGGCTTTTTTTTTTTCAGATTGTCAGTGTCATGCACGTTCCCTTTCGTACTTGTGCATCTGGAAGGACAGGTAAGAGCCTCCAGAAGTGTTTTGTCTGATGCTCACTGAGCCTTCTGTATTTTTTTCTTTTCAGTTTGCCTCGATAACACTTTTGGCAATGACTGCAGCTTGAGCTGTGAGGATTGTATGAATGGAGGCAGATGTAACAGCGAGAACAGTGGCTGTGTTTGCTCACCTGGGTGGACCGGCATTATCTGCAATGAAAGTGAGTACAGTGCATCGAATTCATTTGAAAGGCAGCGACTTTGTCTACAGCTGTGACACTGAAGATAGGTACGAAATAGGAATAAACTGTTGTACTTCTAATCCAGAAAGCTTTTTAAGGAGCGCAGCTTTTTCACTTCCAGATCAACATTTTATTACAGTTTGACATGTTAGGTATAGATTGTACGGATGCTACAACAAATGACCCAAACCTTCAGACAGCGAGGTCTTTGCCATCCCATGCAGTGCTGTGCCCCATCCTAAGTGCTCACGTTGGTACCATTCCTATTCACTTTGCTGCGAGAGGTGCCAGGTGCTGCAGCACGCTTGCAACGCTCCGCTCCCCAGCTCGCCCAGCAGGGCTTTGGAGGGCTGTCCTGGCAGGTGGTGTGACTGTCTGGGTGGGCAAATGTGCTAAACTTGGATTTCCCATTATAGAATCCCAAGACATTGCCTTTTTATTATTATTATTATTATTGTATTGGTAGGATCAAGCTGTTTGTTTCTTTCTTTCTTCTAATCATCCTTCTTATTACTAACATAGAATTCTGGGGGTGGTTAATTTTTAGTATTGCACACTGTATTTTTCAGATTTTTCTTCTTATTCTTGCCTCTTGGTAGAAGATCTTTCTGTTTCAGAAGAATGCATGTGAACGAACTGGAAAGATAAAGTTATTTAGTGACAATAGGCAGTGTTTCTCAGGTTCATCGCCATCTTGTTTGCTTAGAAGGCATCATCACAGAGGCAAAAATGATAGAAAACAATTGAAATCATCAGTCTACCCTTAGTTATTTCTGGAGACCAATCTAGATTTGGTTTGTAAACACTAAGGACAGCTGAAGGAATAGGAATGAAGAGAATTAAAATGATGATTTTTACCTATGACTACTCAGGCTGCCAAGTTAGGATGATTTTGCTGACATTCATGGTGCTATAGGGGTTCTGGATAGGTTATAAACATTTCAGGACAGGAAATTCTTCAGTTCACTTCATAAATAATAATAACATTTTTGCTCTATATTTACACTAGATACCCACGCATGCAGTGTTATGGAATTTAACTTTGGCATTTAAAGAATGCAGAGTAATGCAACTGCGTTAAGCCATACCTTCAGTCCAACAAAGCAAGCACTGACAAAAATAAATACAATGTCTAATCTGTGTGAAGTAACCACAGGTGATGGCTTCCATTCTTTTTTCTTTCTTTCTAGAATGAAAGAAAGAATGTCATAGTTCATGGGTTTAGGGTAAGCTAAGCAGCTGAGAAATCTGGAACGATATTTCTATAATAATGCACCATAGAAACCAAATGGAAACGGATGTGAAATGTCAAGTTTCTTAATGTACATTGATAAAATGTCAGTTAAGTCAAATGACTCCAGCAACTGCATTTACTCAACTGGCTCAAGCAGCAAACAGTGGAACGATGCTCTATTTCACTTCTTTTTTTTTTTGCACCAGAGTAATCAGAGCATTAGGAAGGAGTCTTGTGCTCTTGTGGACCTACTTCTGTATGTGGTCAGCTGTGGAATTTCAGAGAATGTGTTACAAAAACAGGACATTTTTGTCATAGTTATTGGAGGATGGGAGATGTTTAAAATATGTATTTCCAAATGTATAAAACTGTACTGTATTTTCAAGCTTGATACTTCCTAAGCAATTGTTCTGAGCCCATGAATTGTGTGAAGCATACGCAGGGGAGAATATGGGTACCTCACAAATCCCTTCACTTGAGGAAGCTTGATTACTTCAGATATCAATTTAGAATCATCCAGTAAACGTTAGGTGAATGTTTTTGCCTTATATAGAAAGACTAAGACATTGCTCCGAGCCCGCATGAATACAGGGACTATTTTCTTCAGATGCCTCATTTTGCTCCATGTGGAGCACGTGGGCAGGATGTCGAGGCCCATTCACGTTTTCTGCTCTCCCTGCAGCCTGCTCCCAGGGGACGTACGGTGACGGCTGTGCCAGTGTCTGCTCATGCCAGAATGGAGGCTCCTGTGACCCCATCACGGGGCTGTGCCGCTGCCCGCCAGGAGTCCAGGGGCCATTTTGTGAGGACGGTACGCGCTCCCTCATCCCGCCGGGTGTAGCGCGATCCCGAGGCCTCGCCATCTCCCTTTGTTTCTGCCTGTCTGTCATGGTGTGTCGTACATCGTAGGGGGCCGCGTGAGATCAGTCTCCATTTTGTCAGATGTACTGCAGCCCCGTGGAGTGCCTCAAGTGTTTTTTGTTTAAATAAAGGCAAGGAAATGGATGAGAGGAAGCAGGGGCCTTTCACCAGTGGCCTGCCCAGAGGCTCAGCCCGTGGGCACCAACATAGCGTTTTCTGTAGCACCCACTACAAGAGAGCTGACCTGGTGTTCATTTAAATCCTTAACGACTGAGGCACTGCTGCATTTATTCATTCACTCCAAAGGTTGTCCCAGAGGATTCTTTGGGAAGAACTGCAACAAACCATGCAACTGTGCCAACAGCGGCCACTGCCACCGGTTATACGGAGCCTGCTTATGCGACCCCGGGCTGTACGGACGCTTCTGCCACCTCAGTAAGTCCCAGCAGCCTTCCTGATCTGTTTATTTAGTATGTGCACAGCATAGCAGACTTACAAAGATTCCACATGTTGTACAAAATGAGTGAGGTTTTGGGATGGGCCTTGCTCGGCAGTGTTAGCAGGAGAGCTCACCCTGGGGATGGGCACAGGTCATGAGCTCTGCTATGAGCTTGGGACAGCAGATGGAGCGCTTCTCACACACACTATGAGGCCCAAGAAACTCCATTTGTCTTCTCCTGCAGCAATTAGTCCTTGCTGTAAGAGCTGAGGTTTGGTAATGCACGAAGGTGATGGCTACAGGGGGGTTGAGTTGGGCAAGTTAAAGTTAGGGCTGTGGATAAGGTTCAAGTCTGATAACTTCACTGCCAGCCCTATGGTAAATCAAAAGTGATAAGCACAAATATTAGTTTTCCCTAAATTTGCGCCTCTTACCCTGCATGGATTTCCCAGCTGAGACATCCAGGTTTTGTCCTGAAGTGGGAATGCTCATAGTACAAAACCACGTTCATAAATACAATCAAACGTTAAATGGGAATAAAACGGATCAAAACATAACAGTGTTATGAAATAGATAGTTCAGTTTATTTGCACTTAGAGTTTCTGTTTGGAAAACCCATGCAAGATAGAAAATAGTTGCTTGGGGTTTTTTTTTTGTTTTTTTTTTTTTTGTGATGAAACTTTTGTTCTGGGCTATATCCAAATATTTTTCATTCCAACACTTAACTAAGTTTGCTTCAAAACATTCCTGGTTCTTGCATTCACCGCATATTGCTTGGAATGGAATGACTTACTTCATATAGGAACCATATAGGCTGCATTTTACACAATAGGCACCGTCACAGGAAAGTTGATGTATTTGTTGAAATAAAAATGAACATTTTGCTTTGTGCGGTCATCGCGTCCTGCAGGAGGGCGTGATTTCAGACAGCTCATACCTAATTACAGACCTAACCATTCCCTTTCACCTGGCTGCAGCCTGTCCCAGGTGGGCCTTCGGCACGGGCTGCTCGCAGGAGTGTCAGTGCGTGAAGGAGCATGCTCTGGGATGCAGCGCACAGAACGGGACCTGCACCTGCAAGCCTGGATATCACGGCAAGAAGTGCCAGAAAGGTACGGCAGGAAGGGACGTTCCCCTTGTCTGTTTATTCCTTTTGTCCTCTCTGTATGCCTCATTCTTCCTCCCACGTGTTTTATTGTGCTGCTGCTAACGGTAAATTCATATTCCGCTAATTATTTTGGCTCTGATTTTTCATATAGCGGACTCTGTGAGTGCCCGATATCACAGAACCTGCAGGGACACTGCTGGGAATACAGTGCAACAGTGCCGTTCTTCAGCCTGATGAAACGACAACAGAAATCTAGAAACCAAATTCTATTACAACCCTAAATAGTGAAGACTGTGGGAGTTTTCATTTTTGCTCTTTTTTTCTTTTTTTTCCATGCAGACAGCAAATAAGTGGCAAAAACTGTGTTTTGCACAAGGAGGCTCATTTGTAAATGGTGTCTGTAATGCTGCTTTTCCTTTAGCTTTCCAGGTCTTTGAATTCAGCTTATCCTGTGTAGTTTTGGGCACAGCTGACAGAGAATTGTGTTCTGCATTCCTGTTTGCATGTCTCTGTAGGCAGCGCTGGAGCGAAGCAATATTCTCCCTTCAAATTCCTCTCTGGGCACACAGTAACACGTCGGATTTATGGCACTGCTTCTGGGAGTTTGGTGGAGAACAGGAGTGATGATCTTTCATATCCTAGTAGTCGAATACAGCCTCAAGTGCTCTGTCATTCTGTTTCTGGGTTGCATTTAAGCAGCAACTTCTTTGTAATGTGTGTGTATGTGTTTAATTGTTGCTTCCACTTCATTATCAACACCTCTGAAATACACGTCACAGTAGATTTTTTTCTGACAATTTCTGCTAATTATTATCCTGACTTCTGTTAAGTTTCTTTGGCTCTTCCATTTTCTCACACACGCCATGCCTTTACTTGCATTTTCCAGCATGCACACCTGGCTTTTATGGGGCCGGCTGCAAACTGAGGTGCAACTGTTCCACCGATGTTTTGTGCGACCATGAGACGGGAGCCTGCAAGCGTCCGTGCCCGCCTGGTTTCCATGGAGTAAAATGCCATTCCTGTAGGTACTCGCTGCATGTTTCCCTGGGAGGTACACACCAGATGGGAAAGCTTACCATGAACCTTACGTTCAGATGCAGAAGCTGCAGATAAAAGGGTACAGTTGTTAGTATGAGACACCGACGCTGACATAGATCGCCGTGTGCCAGCGCAGCTCTGTTTAAAATTACTGTAGGTGGTGAATGCTGTTATCTTTCAGATGCTTTGCTGTATTAATCAGCTGTTTGGGTTTCCTTCGGACAGCTTGCCAGCCTGGGAGTTTTGGGGTGGACTGCAGGCAGAGCTGCAGCTGCGGGGGAGCACCCTGCGACCCAGAGACCGGGCGTTGTATCTGCCCAGCTGGGAAAACTGGTGCCATGTGTGAGAGAGGTACGTTCCGTGCGGGGTTAGGGTAGGGAGTGCTTTGCTTTGGCTGACAGGGTGAGGAGCTGGATTATGGCATTTTCCACCAAAACGGCTGCAACGCAACGTGCTTTGCTTGCAGTACAGCTAAAGGGTAAGTCTTGGCGGAGAACTTATGGCATCCACTCAGTGGGATTGCTCATTAAAAGAGAGCATGCTGCAGTTATCCTATCCTGTCCACCCGGCTCCCATTAATAACAGTGACTTGTGTGCTGGTCTGGGTGCACACAATGTGCCCTCAGAGCTCTTCCAGAGAGTTGGGGAATGGTTCAGGCTGGAAGATACCTCTGGAGGTCACTTGGTCTGATCAGAGTAGGACTTGGAATCAATGAAGGAAATGAAAACAAGTGCATTACTCTGGGAAATTGATAGAGGGGTGAATAAAATCTCTGGGACCCGGCACTGCCATGGGGCCAGGGGACACCCCTCTGCTATTCTCATGGGAGGTGGAGCTGAGCGTTAAAAACAGGGTGCCAGTCACACCAGCTAGAAACGCAGCTCTTCAAAGCACCTCCTGCACCCAGCCCAGCAGAAATACAAACACAGCCCTCTTCTCCTGACTCTCAGTCTTGGTTTTCCTTTGCTGAGTGTGGAAATTTATTTTTCAGATATACCCATATGCCCCCGGTGTTACTGTATCAGAAACCAAACCAAAATACAGACATGCAAGGCAAAAGCTGGAAGAGAGCCTTTGCTTCTGCCTTTAGATATATTCCTGCATGCTGCACTGTAGGGTTCTGTTGGCTCTTTCAGAAGATTTCCCTTGAAAGCGCTTTCAGTCTACAGAGATAATACAATGCCAGGGTGAAAATTCAGCTTCTGGTGTGGATTTTGCCTTCTTACTGTTCTGTGAGGTGTTTGTGGCATTAGGGACACCGACCCAAAATAAAGCATTCTGCAGCCTGAGATGTTCCCCAGGTCAGGTTTGGTTGTGTTTTGCAGAGAGAGAGAGATAACAGATAAACGCCAATGGAAGGCAAACCTGCATCCCAAATTGATGTTATAATTAAAGCCATATTTACTTAAAAATGCAATATTCAATAGCTATAATACTTGCACTGTAGTTCTGATTGCTTGGCAAGAGTTGCTGAGCGACTGGCCCCAAGGGTTATGTAGGCAGCAATGCTGCTTGATAGCACTAACTCTGTATTAAAGAGAAAGGAGAAGGGGTGATGTCAGCATTGTCTGTGCAGACCCATCACAAACCATGAAAGTACCCTCAAACCACCAGTCTGTGCTGCTGGAGCACGGCTCCTTCCCCAGCTGAGTGTGTTAAGGCTTCCAGGACAGACAGGCTCTCAGGACGGAGTGCTTTGTGCAAGGCTTCAGTGCTGGCATGTGTTTTTTCCCCTTGTTTGTCACAAAATTGCCCAGTGCTTTGGAGAAGATTCCTCCTCTGGCTGATACTGATGGGCAGAAGTACCCAAAAGGCAAAACTGTTCTGCTTACAGGATTCATTCCTAGCCACTCAGTACACAAATTGCAGATGCTTCCTTCATGTCACCATTTTGCTTTCTGGATTCAGCTAGTGCATGTTTTAGGGCGACAAGCTGTCGCTGTCTTGTTTGAAAAGATCTGTTCCTGAATTATTACCTAGGTGAAATTGCAGCCTGCTCCTCTGCTTTCAGCCTGCCCCGATGGATACTATGGGCAAAACTGCCTGCTGCCATGCAACTGTGGCAGTGATGCTCCATGTCACCACGTCACTGGGGAGTGCATGTGTCCCCCTGGCTGGACTGGCCACGACTGCAAGCACCGTAAGTCAAACACAGACTTGCTATCCATCGCATGTGATATCTCACAGAGTCTCATCTGCTACTGTAAGAGCCAGCTCTGTTTGTTCTTAGCCTATTACGGTTTTTTAATATACTTCTGCTAATCTTATTGCTTCTGAAATGGTGCATTTATGGGTTTGCACAGCCTGGGTGGATATAATCCTTAATTATCTAGGTTCAAAGTGTTGAAATAGATGGCTGATGAAGCACCAAGTATTGATATAAGCTCTTGTTTCAACACTGTGGATCCCTTCGCCCAGTGTCAGCACTTTGACTGACAGTTCTGTTTTTCATTTCCAGCACATATTAGTTTAAAGATTAATTCTCCATTTTTCGTATTGTTTAGGGGAGATTTATCCAGCAAGTGAGTGACACGTACAGTCTTGTGTCTAAAGGTCACCCCCTAACTTGTGCATACAAATGCTGGGAGAAGCTCTGTTCTCCGGAAGGGAAGTGCATCCTTCCATTGACTTGAGCATAGCTCCCCGTGTTGGTGGCAATGTAAGAGCCCACATGTGCCCTTTTGGGGCAGCACCATCGGAATGTCGACCCATTCTGGTTGATTCTCTCCTTTTGTTCCTTTTACATCTTTTCTGCTTGGTTTGTTACCATCCCTCTTCAGAAAATCCAACAGAGCGCAAACCTCTCTCTAAACTTGGAATTCGTGCCAGTTAATTGCAGGTGTTGACAGAAGTAAGTCTTGGATCTGGCTTCTCAGGCCTGGCGCTGAAGAAAATTCTGGGAGAATCTGAAGCCTCCACCAACACATGAATGTTAAGTCCAACCAGTCAGAAATACGTGGAGCCATTTAGATAACTTTCCAGAAATCCTCAGGCTGTCTAAAGAATTATGTGACCATGGCGAAGGAAAGCTTTTATTTCTGTTTGGGAAGAGCTATGACAAAAGTTGTTTTGCAGAAACCTCCCAGTAAGGCAGCTCTTCAGCTACTGCAGCCTGGGCATGAAACGGATATGCAGCTCCAAAACCGTTTTTTCTGGTCCTAATTGACATATTCATCCTTACTCTTACATGAAAGGAAGGAGATGCCGCGCTTTGGCTGTGGCACGCTGTCATAATCGTGTTATATGATTTTTCAGAATGAAAGCAGCGCGATGCTTTAACAAAGGCTGCGAGGTTTCTCTGTGTCCATGTTTCATCTCCCCGTATTTTGAAAAGAAATCTTTCTCATGCTTCCAGTTTTAGCGGCGCTTGTCTTAAAACAAGGGATGTTTTTCTTTTCCAGCAGCCACTGTCAACACACTGCTGGGAGAGGAAAAACTGCTTCAGGGTGATTTGCAACCATTTGAAAATCTGCTACGATTTGCTGTAGAAACTCTCCAGACAACGCAAGCGATCCCATGAAGCTGAGCTTTCTTTCCCCCTTTTCCCTGTAAATTCTTAAGTATGGGGATGCTTCTTGTTTATTTTGATTTTGTTTTCATTTAGTTTCAGAAGAGTTCAGGCACTCGTGTAGAGAGAGAGAGATAAAACACACATCTCTCAGTAGAAGGGAGAAGAAGCGTGTGTTTTTCTTTCTTAGAACTTTGCCTGGCCCTGCTGCCCCTGCAACCAATAAACAGTTTGTACTAAAATAAAAATATCCCTCTGCCCAGAAATGAGGAATCCTTATCTGTCTTGCCAAAAGTCAAATGCAAGTGTTCTAACACCGGGCACTCAAGCCTTTCTTACACACCTGAAAGAAGCTTGATTTTTCAGAGACAGCACACTTCTGAGGCTCCCATTTTCTTCTGTCATTTCAAGGCCAGAAAGCCGGCTATTAGATTATTTGAAGTCTGAATCCCTGCCTAACACATGACAGCCAATCTCATCCAGTCACACTTCTGCTGAGTCCATTTCCCTGTCCTTGACAAAGGCAGAAAGGCACCCAGCTTTCAGGAGGGGAAGAAGCTGCCTTCTCATTTTCTCATTCCTGACATCTGCATACAGCTGGTTGCTAACAAGTTACTTCTTGTAGCCACCAGCTCATCCCAGTTGTGCAGATATTTGCTATGTCAGTTAACAGCTGATATTTTATCTCTCTGAAAGTCTCTGTGACTGATTGATGGGGACTGACTGACTGAGCAGTTTTAAACAGATGCTGCGGTATCTACCTACGTATCCCTACTTTCAGCTGGGATAAGTCTGTATTTATTTCCATTGATTTGCACCTCTTCCTACAGCTGACAGTCTACTCCACAGTGCCTGTATATCAAGTGCATATTTTGCACCCTTTTTGTTCTCTTATTTAGAAGTGAAATAATCCATCAGCCAAGCTCAGAGCTCGCTCTCAACATAATCGCTGCTTTGCATTGCAGCCTGCAATAGCGGCCACTGGGGACAGCACTGCAAAAACTCCTGTGCCTGCAATAACAGCGATGGGAGCTGCGATCCTGTCACCGGGTCCTGTTTCTGTGAGCCAGGATTCACTGGGAAGCACTGCGAGCAGAGTGAGTTGCACTTTTGTCAACAAAGGGAATTCGGAAAAGCAAGGAGCAGGAATTTGTCCTCCTCGCAGCCGCCTGCCGGGTTTCAGCAGGGTCTGATGCTGCCGCTAATTTGGATTCCAGACAAGTTATTTTTAGGCCTAAATAGCTATTTTGAATCTTAAGATTTAACGTGAGCAGTAAGATTGATGTGTGTTTGGTACGTAGCATAAAATTGTCCATATTGGTTATATTTATACAGTTGTAGGTATGCACATCTTCTTAAATACTCTTTAATACCGAGCATATAGAAACGTTTCATGTGGACATGACAGATGCAGGAGCAGGAAGATTTAGGGTCCTCCGTTAATTAACAACAAAAATGTCCCATGACCTTACCAGCGACCCAGGATCTCCACCGATCCATCTCCAGCAGGGGTCAATAGCAGATGCCCGGAGAGGATAAAAACAGTCATACTGAGAATTTCTGATATGTTTTCCCAGGCTTCAGCAATTTGTCATTTCGAAGTTTCTTAAAACAGAAGCAATATGTCTATATTTAATACAGTCTGGTATTTTCTTCCAACTAATGTGCCTATTTCCTTTTTGATTCCATGCAAACATTTGGTATCCACTCGTCTCGTGGCAGTAAGTTGCATAGAGAAGCTATTTTGTTATCGTTGTTGTTATTGTTGCTATTGAATACGATAAAGATTTTATCTATCAATCAGTCTTAGGGTAGCACAGATCCAGCTACCAGAATCTCAGTAGTGCAGGCAGAATTTACTGCTGGTGTCACACAGAAATGTCAAAACAATTAATCTGGAGTGGTGAGCCAAAGGCAAAAACCCTTGAGCGTGTCTCTTAGGGCTCTTGTTGCTGTTGGCCCGGAGGGAATGGAAGGACAGCTATGGGAAGGCCATGGCTGCCAGCTCCACTTGTCCTTCTCTCTTGACCTCTCTCAAAATGCCATCTCTGCAGATAGGAAGCAGCCAAAGAGCTGGTCTTCATCTTCTGTGACATAGGCAAGGCAAGCAGGGAAGCCATTGCTTCTGACAAAGCTTTTGGCAGCCCTTAACATTCCCTCTATAGATTTGCTGTTTTCTTCAGTCTGCGTTTTGTTCCACTTTAATTATGTAGATATGATGCCTCGGCATCTCTATCCTTCAGCTTGTCCAAAATATCTAACGTCAATTAGGCAACTGGCCCTATTCTTGATTGATTTTCCTATCACCCTGGAAGAAGTTACTTTCATTCTCAAGTGCTGCTTTTTCCTTCAGATAGTGCGTACCATGCGCATCTTCTCAAACTCTGGACATAAACTACTGTGGAGATGCAGCCATTAATCTGTCCCCCAGATGCAATGTGTTAGGCTGTCCCCCGAATGTGATGTGTTTTAAAGCAGAGCCTGAGAGTGAATTATGCAGCTTTCTGCAGGAGGCCACCACATTCCATATTTTCTCCAGCTTTCTAGGGAATGAGGATTTGCAGGAAAACCGAGGACGTGGCTCGCAAGGAGGCACTGGGGCTGGGAGCCTTCCCCTCCTGGCAGTGGATGTCCCAGAGGACGCGTGCAAGTTAGCAGTGCTAGACCAGTGTGCACAGCGTCATCAAGCAGAAGGTGTGGAGTCGCAGGCTTTGCAGCTCTCACAATCAATATATTTTTTTTCCTGTGCAGCATTTAGTCTTTTCACACCCTGACGTTTCTCTAAAAAGTAGACTTTAACGAAACAAGCCCAAAGAGAGCACTTAATGCCGACAGTTTCAGGGCATTACCTCAACGCCTCGATTCCCCTTTTGCAAGCGATAAGAATTCCTACGAGCCTAAAAATTCCTCTCTGCTCCACCGTTCACCCCTCATCTGGTTTGGATTCCCCGCTGCAGGATGCCCTGAGGGAAGCTTTGGCCCCAGCTGCGTGCACAGCTGCCAGTGCCAGAACGGAGCCGCGTGCGACCACGTGAGCGGAGCCTGCACGTGCGGTGCTGGATGGACCGGGACCTTCTGCGAGAAAGGTGCTGCCCTCATGCTGCTCCCCGTCCTTTTGTGCAAGGAAAACCACGGATCTGTGCATCTTCCCAAGGGAACTCTTTAAGAACAAACAGCCTTTCAACTTAACAAATCCACCCGACCACCTTATGGCCTCAAGTTGCGCCAGGGGAGATTTAGGCTGGACGTTAGGGAATGCTACTTTTCTGAAAGAGTGGTCAGGCACTGGAATGGGCTGCCCAGGGAGGTGGTTGAGTCACCGTCCCTGGAGGTGTTCAAGAAACATTTAGATATAGCGTTGAGAGCCATGCTTGAGTGGGGTTATTGGTGGTAGGTGGATGGTTGGACTGGATGATCTTGTGGGTCTTTTCCAACCTAGCTGATTCTATGATTCTGTGATCTTCTGTGAAAATTTGCTCGAGTTGGAAAGGATGGGCTGGATTTCTTAGGGGCATTGTTGCGAGGCAGTTTGTGGCATCATTTAAGGAGGTTGCTGTTGCGTTGTATCCTTGTGCGGGTCATAAAAATATACAGCTTTGGGTGCAGCAGGAACAGCACATAGTCAGACCTTCCGAAAATGGTTTCTAAATGATTGAAGGTTTTATAAATTACGATCATTACATCAAAGCCAATATTATTTTATTGAGAAAACCTTATCAGCCAATTTACGGAGGTAGCATTAGAGGGAAACGGCAGCACTCGCAGGACCCTGCTGCCCTCTGATGGGAAGGAAGGTGCTGCACAGCCTCCCTGCTCACGTAGCAGCACTGGCTGTGTTAAATAGGGCTTGGTGATTCATTCTCACCAGGGGTTATTCTCTGAAACAAATATTCTTTCCAAATCTCTGTTGCCAAGCATGCCTCATAATTCATGGTATCTACATTGTGACCCTTTTAAAAGACATTTCTTTTCATTCTGTTTCCAGAAGTTTTTGTTTTGGTTTTGTTTTATTTTGTTGGGTTTTTTTTGCTCTGGAACACAGGAATTCCATGTAATGCATGAACACAGGGCTGTCTTTCCCAAGAAAGACAATGCACGTCCTGTGACTTCTTTGCTATATTGTCATGGTTATGACACCAGGAGCTGACAAGCCAAATTAACTGATTTGAGTCCATTTAATTAGAAATCAAGTCATACTGTTTGAAAGATATTTGCTGCTTCTTGATGTACCAAAGGCATTGGTGGTCTCTGCTGGACTGTGACCATATTGGAAAAGCAATACAGTTGTCTGTGTTGTGTTCTGTTCATTTCAGCAGGAATCAAAAGGAGGACAAACTGGCTAAATACCCTTCTGCAAAGTAGGTGTGAAGATGAGGGGGAGATCTGGGTGATACAATTGAGAGACAAAATAAAAAAACAACCAAATTCCAGTTTCCAAATCAGTCAGATTGGACGTATCTTTTTAAATTGCTGGAAGACTGCAAAGGTGAAAGTACAATTTTGTGCCTGTTGCTCATGACCTTGCAGTGCCTTCAGCCCCTGTTTCCCACATTTTCTCGCAGGCAGGCTGAGCGTTTGCTCTGCACTGATCTGTTTTACCTTCTCACATAGAAAATTACAGCCAGAACAGTTCAGTTGGTTCCAAAAAAACGAAGATGGGGGGAAAACATGTGGGTGGCTTGCCCTTGGTACAGCTTTCTGGCACTTCTTTTCCCAGGAGCTGTAGCACTTCTGTTTTTAGTGGCTTGGCTTCCTGTTGGCAGGGATGTGCTTTTTGCCGTGCTCTCGACAATCCACCCACGTGGGCCAAGCCCGTGTGAGGATGCAGAGATGGAGAATGCAGCTGCCAAGTTGCCTCACGCTCCCAACATACTGCTGGTGCTTCATCCCGAGGCTGGGAAGGGCTTTTCCATCATCACAGAAGCACTGAATGTGACAATTTTGCAGCCTTCTAACTTTGAAGTCTTAGGAAACGGCAGTGTTTTCAGCTCTCTGAGATAAAGCTTACGGGGGGGGGAAAAGGAAAAAAGGAAAAAAAAAAAAAAAGAACTTTGCTAAAATGCTAAAAAACGGTTGTTTTGCATTTTCAGCTTGCCCAGAAGGATTTTTTGGGCTTGACTGCCACCAGGTGTGCAACTGCAAGAACGCTGCGGGCTGTGACCATGTCCTGGGGACGTGCCGCTGCCTCCCGGGCTGGCAGGGCAAGACCTGCGAGCAGCGTAGGTACCAGGACTGCTGTGCTCTGCTGGGTGTGGGGCTGGGGGTTACAGGACACACACCTTGGATGGGTCATCTTCCTGTCCAACAACAGCAAAAAAAAAGGCAAGCAGCGGTGCAAATAATCCACTTTTTCTTGTTTTTAGCTGATGTTGGGACTTTTTTAAAGGCATTTCAGGCATCGCTTGTTAAATAGCAGTGCAATTATCTGACCGTGTGATGAATCTCAGCTTTACGTTTTGAGAAGTGTAAGGAGTTGTGTCTGTGTTTCTGGTGTATCTCAGATAGCTTTCGATTATAAAATGGCAGATTACAAATGTACAGTGTGGAGAAATGAGAGCTGGGACTGTTATGTTATACAGCCAGGAGAAAATAGTTGTAGAAATAATCCCTAGAAAAGTTATTCTTTTTTTTTTTAAATGTCAGTTTCTTGGGTTTTCACACATGTAGATTATCCCACGGTCTTGGGATTAATAAGACTTTTCTATATGTCTGTGTGTATACTGTATAAAATTGGCTCTTCTGAGAAATTAGTCACCAAATTTCATAGGAAATGATACTATTTTCTTTAGCTACATGGCATTACAAGTATTTTCAGGTGTTAACTTCTCAATTAATTTCCTAGTCTCACCTCAGGATGATGCCATGGTCTATACTTCCTTTTGAAAACATGACTGCTTTCTGAGCACTGTGCTGTAGAGCCGTGGGCCAAAGCAGCAATGTACACAGCGCTAACTTTTGTTGATACTAAATGCTTATTCCCAAGATTTCTTTAATCCATAGACTGCAGATTTCTGCAATAGAAAATATGTTTGACTTAGAAAATGGAGAGAAATGATGCTTGCACTGAAGCATTCCGACTCTCCACTGCAATATACCCAGCCCTACTGGAGGGCTGCATTTGCTCCTGGCATCTTTCCCTCATTTGCCCTCCACCACCCAACTTGTCCCCCAAGAGGGTTTCTCCCATAAGGTCCCTGGCCCTTTTGATCCAGCAGTCTGTCCTTTTGGCCCTTCCCAACTCTCTGAGCTGTCCTAGAGATGGGAAGCTTTCTCCCTTCATATGTCATTAAACTCAGTTAAGAAATACATCTCTTTGTCAGCAGCCTTGTGGCCCCTTGAAGCTGTCCATCTGCTTGTACTGCAGTTGTTAGAGCCTTATGCCAGCTAATTCGTTTCTCCTTTGGTTTAAGATTCCAAATCCTATGAGGTCTCCTCCATCTATAAGTAAAAAAGCAAGGTCAGCCAGTGCTGCTGTAGGGCATCCTGCTCCCTTGGCTGGATGATGCATTTCCATTCTGACTTAAACACTATCTGGTAGCACCTCACACTACAGCAGTTGTTACTAAAATAGATGGTGGTGCCCCTTTTCAGGTCATCTCGTTGTGCTCACCTCCCTGTCCCTGCCTGGTGTTAATATTCACCCTACTGTATCCTGGGGCTTGCCAGCACCGGCAGCTGGGAGATTGGCATTTGTTTTCGAGTAATCAGATTGCAGGCAATGTGCTGGAGGATACTGAGGAATAATTTTGACATCATGGGATTTGAATTGATCTTAAGGTGGCCGTGCAGTGAGTTTTATACGCTGTATCTAATTACAGGAGATATGGACAGTAATGCCTTTTGTTAAAGCTGCCCAACGCTTTCCATTACAAGACCATGTTTTGCTGTTGCTTATAAATGAGTTATAATAATTTAGGATGAAATCTGCCAAGCAAGCTCTCCCTCCTCTTACAGTTGTGTTTGGCAATTTAATTTTTTCATGAGTGTCCTGAGATATTTTCATGAGTGACCTGAGATATTTTAGGTATCCAGAAAAGAGTTCTAGATATATTACCAATGTCTGAGAAGAATTCAGCTGCTTTGTTGAGTGTCTTGATGCCACAAAGATATAGAAGTGATGACTTGACACTTGGCATCTCTTTGTGCTGGAGATGTAACCTTCCTTTCTGCATCCAAACTCATCTAAATGTTGTGATCTCCAAAGAAGAGAAGGAACAATAACAGAATGATGTCACATTATGTATGAACATACAGCAAAGGCATTTTGCCCTGCTTTTTGTACCAAAAATGCCTCTTTCTGAAGCAGCTCTGGCTTCCCAGGACCTTCACAGAAGCAGTTTCCCTTATGGTAAACAGAGACCACACTGGTTTTTTAGATAAAGAGTACAGAAAGATTGGTTCTTCCAGAGTCTCTGCTCAGGGGCGCTGATAACCAGAGCTGTGACATTTCATAGTATGTGAGCACTTGACTTCGCAAATTTCCTGAGATTTTCACATCATTCTGGGGAACATAATCCACGGAAGCTGCATGAAATCCAATCTTCTGGGCACCCCACTGAGCCTTAGCGCGCATCTTTTTCCCTGTGCTCCCCTACGCTTTTGATAGATGTTGACTTCCAGACTGAATGTTTTGGCTTCCAGTTTCATGTGTTCCTCTCTCTGCATGTAAAAGCAGATTTTAAAGACTTTGAATGAATAATTTCTCCTTTCGTGGAGGAGAGGCACTGAGAGGAAAACGTTGAAGCAGGAAGAAATGTAATAATTTAAACCTTGCTGATGCCTCTTTCCTTTGCGCTCATCATAAAGAGAGGAGAAAAAGCCCCGGGGATATTCGTACGCTCAGTTGAGGAACTTTGTAAAATAACTGCAACATATCACTTATCTTATTCTTCAGAAAAGTGGTTTGATAACTAGGATTGCCCTACAGAGAGGCTAAAAGGAGTTTGTGTGCACCCAATAGAATACTTAAAAGTTTCCTTCTCCAGAAATTTCTGCTTTCTTAATGCAGTTTTCAGTAGAAAACTCTTTTGTCTTCTTGGTAAGTATAACAAGAGCTTAGCACACATACTCCAAAAACCTCACTCAAACCACTGGTAACCAGTCAGGGGACATGGTTATGAGCTGGTTTTTCCTTTGGCTTGGTTATGATATAGTTCTGGTCTGTATTGTGGAAATGTTTAGTTCTGCTCTCAAAACCGAGCCAAAGCTCTGTAAGATGGGCTGAACCCATCAACTTGAACTTGGCAATCAGGCCGCGTTTGCAGAACAATCTTTGACTGTGATGGGACTGTGCTCCTGCATTTTCTTGTGGTTTTAATGTGGATGGGGTCCAGGCGATGGGGAAAAAAAAAAAAAAATGAACGTTGTTGAGAAGTCCTGGGAGAGATGGTGTCTGTGAGAACTGTGTCTGGAAGCTGGAAGTCCTCAAACAGAAAGAGAAGGGCTGTGAATGGGTCAGATACTGTCAACCAAACGCGCCCTCGAGGTCAAGGCGATTTCACTCCTCCATCCTGTCCCCAGGGACCTGTCCTCCTGCAGCACTCCATCGTGCTCTGCCAGCTGGCACCCTCACAAGCACAGAGGTTCTGGTGGAAAGAGATAGTTTGGGTGTGATCCTGGGAGATGTCCCATTCAGCGAGGGAAGGACGCTTTTCTGGCTCAGGGATCTGAGCCGTTCTTGTCCCTACAGCACGTGCCAGCAGTGCTGAGGGGAGGAGAGGCTCTGACAGCTCTGTGCAAGTGAGTGGGAGCTGCACGATGCAGACACAGCCGTGCGGTGAGGCTCTCCAAATTCACCAGCTTGCTCTGCGTACGGTGGGGGATGTTCCAAGAGAACAGAGCAGCAGGGTTGCCTGTTTTCCACCAAATAAAGCCATCCAAACCTTCAGAGCGATGGAGACCAGAGAAATTTGAACATTGCCATTCTTCATGGGCGGCAGCACTGCAGCGAGATGGTTGTGCTAAGCTTTCACCTGGGAGCCAGCTGCTTAACTGAACGTGTTGAAAATATCACTCCTCTCTGACCAAAGAATGAGGCTCTGGGTGAGCGGGTGCATCCAGCTGTGAAAAATGAACAATGAAAACAATGAAGTTGTCAGGTCTCTTACCAGGATGCAAATAAATACCCGGGCTGTCAGGCCGGTGGTGCTGCTGGACCATTAGTTCAGCACAAAGGCATTCTGCAGGGCAGGGGGATGACAGCTGATCCATCACCCCAGCGATCCTACCCTTTTGTGGAAGTCTCCTCAGAATGCACTATGATACCTATTTTTAAGGCACATTATTTAGTGTCAGGCACGGTTAATGCATGGGCTTAGGCACCGTTCAGTTGTGAGAAGCGTGTTGACTGAAGCCAGTTTCCAGCTGGCACTGGGTTTGTTGTGCGGTGCCTCTTTGGATGCTCTCTGATCGGGGCCTCCTCTCGTTGCAGCGTGCCAGGGGAACAGGTACGGGCAGGGCTGCGCTCACACCTGCAGCTGCCACAACGGAGCACTCTGCCACCACGTAACGGGGACGTGTGCCTGCACCCCGGGCTGGGGAGGAGCCACCTGCCGAGAAGGTATGGCCGGGGAGAAAATGTCCATAAACCTCCATTTGTGATGCTGGAACACACACTTTTTCCGTGCTCTACTGTATTGTCCCATGGGTTTGACTGATTCCCATTGTTACAGTGTCTTCTTCCAGAGGTAGACTAAATCCAGAAGGTGTGAAAGGCACTGGGAGCTTCAGCCTTGAGCCCAGCTTTGAGGAGGCTTAAGGGAGGAGGCTGGCGAAGAAAATTTCCTGGTTTGATCAATTGCAAAGACATTGCCAAACATACCCTTTTTCTTTAATGATACGTTTGGAGATCTCTGTGCTTTTTCTTTTTCCTTTGGAAGGAAGAAGGTAGAAGAAGTGCATGAGGATGGGACAGCGATCCCCCAGAGGGAGAATTTGCTCCTCTTAGCACCCTGCAAATGTGTCCATCTGGCACACGCCAGAGAAATAGGCTCTACCTATAGTTTCCAGTTGTGATAGCCATTAGTAAACCTGTTTAACTTAAAATTAGGTGAACTGTAAACTGTTATCTGACAGCTGTGGATAGCGAGATCGATTGCTCGTTGGGAAAGTAATTGTGATTTAAGAGCACTGTACAGAGAGATGCTGGAAGTCGTGAGATCAGTAGCTCTACTCCTCGGTGTTGAGGAAGCTGGTGGAGCCAAGACTTGTTTCTCACAATTGTGAACAGAAAGTCTTAAGGGTATTTGATGGGTTGCAGTTAACTCACTTTATGCAGGTGTGCCTTCTCCTGTTTTGTTCCTGGAGCAGTGTTACACTGATGTAATTACTTGCAAGCCGTGGTCCCCATTTGTACCTCCTGCAACACCAACGAGGCCACCAGGGCAATGGAAGGTGAATGTTTGTGTCCAACCCATATCCTCCTGCCCTCCTAACCCATGGCTTTGCTGCTCTCTCCTCAACACAGCCTGTCCCCCAGGGTGGCACGGTGCTGGCTGCCTGCAGCGCTGCATCTGCCACGGCCAGGCTGCGTGTGACCCCGTGAGCGGCGAGTGCCAGTGTCCCAAGGGCCGGACGGGGACATCTTGCGAGCTCGGTGAGTGTTCTCAGTCCTTTAAGACTCCTGTGCCCCATCTCACTGCGCTGTCACCACGCTGTCTCGTTGCAGAGTGTGAGGACGGGAGCTACGGAGCGGGCTGCAGGCAGAACTGCAGCTGCCACCACGGGGATTGTGACCGGCACTCGGGGAAGTGCCTGTGCCACGCCGGCTGGACCGGGGACCGCTGCGATGCTGGTGAGGGCAGCTCCTGCTGCAGGGGCTCTTTTAGGACACACACTTCTGCAATCAGCTGTGTCTGTTGCAGTGTGGAGTCTGTTCCTTGTGTGTATCTTCACTTTCTGCTATGCAGTAAGAAACGATTGAGGTGTGAGAGCTCGCCGTGTGTCTGTGAGCACTGGGGGCAGGTCTCTCTGTTCAAGCACCACCACAAATCGTGTTATGTCCTTCTGCTCTTGTTGAGAAATCAGAGGCATTCCTCTGCCTTAAGGCTATGAGGGGAACATGTGAAAGGAATTGCTTCGCAGGCAGAGTTTGCCAGATCAGCTGCATCTCGGCATCGTAGAGGGCAGCTCAGCAAATCCAGCCATAATGGTTCAGGTCACTCAGATTGCCCAGATTTAACATTGTTGGCATGTTCACATCCATGTAAATCCCTTAAACAGCAATCTCATAAGCACCGGGCATCAGATGAATGCAATGTATGTTCAGTTCCTCCACTGGTATGGTGTGATTTTTGCAAGCTCTGTCCTGCTGCATCGTAAGCTGCGGAGGGACACCAGGGTCACTTGTAACACCCTGCAACACCTTGTAGTGCCAACCTCACACCTCCTCGTGCCCTGCTTTCTCCTCAATCACTCTGTAGGGACCCAAGAGTGACAACTCTCCCTCTATCTGCACACCTAATCGTAAAAATTAATGGTGTTTCCATCTCTATGGAGATCATCTGGATTTGTACTCTAGACAACTTTACGAGATTTCATTAATAACCAATGCTAAATGGTTTTGTGTTCTTAATATATGTTTCAATTACGTTTTCTGGGCATGCAGCCTTCTGAGCACCCATCACCATGTGCTGTACGGGCAGCACGCTGTCCCTGCCGCAGCACCAACTCTTGCTCTCTGCCTGCTTCTCCCCGCAGCGTGTCCCCCAGGATTTTTTGGCGAGCGGTGCGAGGAGCAATGCGACTGCATTCACAGCGTGTCCTGCCACCCCCAAACTGGAGCCTGTCGCTGCGCCAAGGGCTGGCGAGGCAGGCACTGCGACAAACGTGAGTGTCTGTGGGGCGTGCATCCCGTAGCCAGGTTGGGATCCTTGCACTCCGGGTTGGTTTTTGAGGTGGTGGCGGGGATGAGTGGAGGGAGCAGCTTTGTGCCATCCTGCCCTGGTGCTGATGGGATTTGGTGTCCCCCTGCAGCCTGCTTGCCTGGCCACTATGGTGTGGGTTGTTCCCAGCGGTGCCGCTGCCCTGCAGGAACCCCCTGCCACCACCTGAGTGGTGAGTGCGGCTGTCCTCCGGGATTCACCGGCCACAGCTGTGAGAGAAGTAAGTCCTAAGGATACAAATAGCTAAAAATCACGGGGTAACAGTTAATTTCTTAAGTGTGTGAGGCAGAAGGAGAAACCTTCGCAGCAGTGAAGCTGGATGAGGGTAGGCATGCAGTGCATGTCACCCACCCAAATGGTTTGGCTGGTTCTGAACTTTGTGCCTGGTATGGTTTGGGCAGGTGAGGTTTGTCTTCTTGAGGTTTGCAGCCTTCTGACAGCCAACACAGACTGAACTGGATAAATATGTTGAATATTACTTGCCCTCCCAGTGGAGGTTGACATTCCTTTGTTGGTTTGGATAACCTACAGCTGCACTGAGCTCCTGCTGCCTCTCCTGTCCCTTAATGTCCTCTGGGCAAGGTGGTCTGGATATAGCTTAGGGGTTGACAAAGCTCAGCTGTGCCTGAGTTCAGTAAGAACAAGTCATGAGAAGTCTGAAAAATGGAAATGATGTGCTTGTCACAAGGCAAAGTGAAGCCCACAGAAATGTTTGTGCCAAAGCAGCTTTGCAAGTTTAAACTCTCTGCAAAAGGTAGAATGTCTTTATCCATATGTCTGGTCCCTGGTGAGTTTTACCATTATTTCAGTCAATTTTACCTGACATTTCCCTATGATTTTCTCTAGTGACAAGAGAATTGTATCTGGCCCTTGACAGTTGGGCACAAATTGACTGAACGAAACAAAATCAAGCGGTGAAGTAACCCCCAAGTAAATGCAATAAATCCGAAGTCCCGGAGGACGGCGTCGTTCTGTAGGCAGGGGTTTTATTCAATAAATTTCAGCTTGCTCTTTGTTTGAGTGCTATATTTACCAAGACAAATCGAATTTATTGGTTTACATTTCCTCTTTCCCGAGCTTGTCCACCAAACACGTACGGCCAGAGCTGCAGCCAAGCCTGTCGTTGCCGTGCCGAGGAGGACTGTCACCCCGTCACCGGGCGCTGCGTGTGCCGCCCCGGGTACCACGGGGCCCGCTGCGACCGCCGTGAGTATCACAGATGGGATGCTCGTCTTCTGGGGGGCCCAAACACACAGGAGCACTCAATTCATCTCGTCCTTCAGCGCCGATTGAGATACAGTAAGCCTAGGCTGTGAAAATTTACAGTAATAGTAGCCCCTGCCTTGTTGCGAGGGCTTTATTTTTTTTTGCTACCTGAATTCTTTCCAATTTCGTGCTGTGCTGAGGAATATCGATGTAATTCTCCCCGTTCACACTTCTCATCTTCAGCTACACCTGGATATTGGTAGCTCTTTCATTTCGGCGCACCTCGGCCAAAATACTTCCCGAAACCTCCGAGTGCCGAAGTCAGGACAAATGGTTATTATAAAACAACAAGCTGCGATTGGCAGTAAATCTAAGTGATTCGTAAGGGCAGTTAAGTTGTAGGGCCTTCTGAGGAACAATCAAATTAAACAAATTGTTAGTCTGGATTGAAAAACGGTGACTAGCGTAGAGGACGAAATGCCAGTTGGCTGAGCGCTCCGTCATAAAAAATCTTCCCAGATCCACATGCCTCATGCTGGTATTTTAGGACATCTGTAAAGTCGTTTCTGGTGGAATGTGGCAACTGATAAGAAACATATCCCAAAATATCCAGAGAAAGGAGACAGTTAATTACCTTTTTATTTACAACTTTAATTTTGTTTTTATTCTGTGCTTGTAATAGTCTCATTTAAAAAAAAGAAAGGAGGCTGTCCTTTCAAGCTCAGTCTTTCTCTCTTTGGCAAATGCTGATTTTCCTTTGCTAGGAATTCAGTACGGCTGTGTTTGGGTTGCTTGGTTTTCGGGTGACTTTTGAGCACAGAGAGCAGCTGCCATATGGGCAGCTCTGGTAAGGGTTAAACTTGTGCTTTACTCTTTGAGCAGAAATGGCTAAGAGGCTTGCTTTGGAGACAGACATTTGTATTGCCATCCTGTCATCACAAGTTATTCTTTAAAATATAAATGTAAATGTAAGGATTGATTCTATCCTCCTTTGTACATCAGTTCTCACTGTGAGAGAGATTGAAACTCAGCCTTCAAAATCTAGACTAAAGCCATCTGGATCCATTATACATTAGATTATAATAAATATTATAGCAGAGCAGTAGTGGAGATCAACTATTTAACGGCATCATTTTAAAAGACTTAATCATGGTTAGCCTATTACCTTTAACGTAGTAATCTTTCAGTAGTGATTACTCGTGCATATGGTACTAATTCTCCATAGATTGTAATAAATGTCCTTACATTTGCTTAGGTCCTTGAGATTTCACTGGAGAATTTAAAATTTAAGACATTAATTATACTCAGGTTCTGTTACCAAAGAAATGACTTATAAATGAAATCTGTGTTTCATTGCATTCAGAGGGTGTTTTGTCACAGGCTTCAGTATCATTAGGATCAATCTGTGTCATATGAGATATAATCCTTCAATGCATTTTGCTGTCCTACATAAATACACAACAGATTCTCAGTAATTATGAATTTTGCTAAACGTTTACAGGAGAGACAATGGAATGGTAGAGATTCATGGAGGGAGAAAACTTGTCTGGCATCTGTCATTTCTTTTTGTTATTCTCTCTTACGTTGTTCAGGCCAAGGCGTAGAGAGACACAAAAATGGAAGGAAAACAGTTCATGCGTGTGGGTTTTTTAGCTTTATGTCAATGGAGTGAGAGATTATGGACCTGATTCTGAAGCGACCTGTGTGATAACTGTAGATAGCTCGCGTGACTTTGGCGGAAACACTCCTTGCTCCAGCCGTCCTCACTGCAGAGAGAGCTGGGGCTGCTCCAGGATGAAGAAGCTTTCGACATAATATTAAAAACAGCGTAGGGAGCTGCTCCTGAGACGTGAAACGGGCTTCAGTCCAGTCAACATGTGGTTGGATGCTGCTGGAAACAGTTTCTGGCAACTATTGCTGTATTTATAGCACTGTGAAAAAAAGGTTCGAGAAAATATCTATAAAAGGTGTAGTTGGCTGGGAAGTCAAATTTCCAGGAGCCAAGAGCAATGAGGCTTTCATGTTCTCAGATTTTGGAGTGAAGAGCTGAAACAGTCTCCTGTTTCAGGCAGGATCCCGAGGAAGCAGACAAACTAGCAATACGGTTCCCATCAGCTGTCCGTAGCTCAGCGGATGGGCAGATCTACTGGAGTGGAGTTAGGAACAAAACCCAGTAAGGGGTGTTGCCATGGGCAAAAATACCATGCTACGTCTCTGTGGCATTTATCACACTGCGTGAACCCTGAGCCAGAAAGACGTCACCAACTTCACCTTCGGGCTGTGGGTAACGGGATGCTTCAAAAATGTATTTTTGACAGTGCGTTAATAACAGCGGTAAGGAAAGCCTTAGTGTATGTGGTTGGTATGAAAAGATTTAGGAACTATTGGTCGTGGCAAAACCACCCAAACCAGAAGGGAAAACTCAGGAAATGAGTTAGAAATCTGTCTGCTTCTCCTGCCATTCTCAGAATAACATGTCAATTGCACAGGAAACTGTTAAATTAGAAAATGTCTTTATTAGATAACTGGTGGTTAGAGGCTAACCCTCTTTATAAATGCAGAGCCGACTTCAATGGCAGGACAGCGTGTCAATTGCCGTAGCTGTCTGCATAGTTCTCCTGCAAAGCAGTAGCAGGTGAGATGGCCTTGTTAACAGTCACGTAGCCAGCAGGTTTGCCCTGCTTGTGCTGCTCCCCCTCGAACAACACGAAGTGAAATATTGCAAGGGTAAATAAATTGGTTTGGGGGGAATTGCTGCGTCCCCTTTTGTTAATGGAACAGCTCCTTCTAGTCTTGAGGAACAACCCTGAAAGCTTTGCCAGGGAGAAGCCAAGTGTGTGGGAGTGTGGGAAACTGAATTAAAAAACAGAAAAGCCAAACGATGACTGAAAGGAAAGGGAGGAGGAAGAGAGAAACTCACTCAGAGTCCAATTAAATCATTGAATCGGGGTGTGCCCTTAGCTCCATTTCCATGAAATAGATGTTGCAGGGCTCACACCTCGGTGCCAGGGTTTGCACATGAAACAGATTTTCTGCACCAACAGATGGAAGCACTGACAAAGTATTCATTGAGATGAGAAGGGCTGAGGAGAGTATCTGCATGCTGGAAAAGTGTGTATCTGTTTAGCCCTGATGATCTGCTATCCTGATTTGAGCAGAAGCCAATTTTCAGCTTTATTTTAAAAGGCATCCCTTTAAAGCTTTACCGTAAGCTCTCCATCTCTATGGAACGGTTCGAAAAACCCAGGGATTTCTCCAGGCACTCAGTCCATGCTTTGATGCTTTCAGAAAAGAGAAAAAGTATATAAAGTTCCTCATACAGAGATTGCTAGAAATCTGTTGCCTGGAGACATGCAAATATACATTCAGCCAGATTGCCAAAGTAGCCATAAGCTTTCCTTTGGTGGGGATTAAGAGAAGGAAGGAAGGAGCAAATAAATGTCATTCGGAGGCAGGAGGATGAATGCAACTGTTGAAGGACGATCCCACTGCTGTAAAAGCAAAGGTTTTTCACTCCTCTGGTACACGGGGAAACTGAGAGAAGCTCATTGCCTTGTAACACTACCTTGGTAGTCCATCCAGGTCTCATGTTTGGTTGGGTTATTACAAAACGAAGCCTTATTTTTCTCAGAGAATTTTCTGGCTTTGCATTGAAAGCACCTCTCTCCTGTATCTACTTTCTGGGAAGGTATCACCTGAAAATCCGTGTTACTGTCACATGCGTGTTTTTGAAGCCTTCCATCCACAGTTCACCAGGTTTGCCAGAGCACTGCAAACTCCGGTTTGTTGGGGGAGAGTAGATTACAGAGGAATCCAACTTCCTGCTGCTGAAACATTTTCTCAAGAAGAGACCCGCCCACCTTCTAGAACTGCTCAGCTATAACGAGAGCTAAATGAGGCAGAGCTGCTCGTGGCTTCTCGCCATCACAGGTAGAGCAGGCCACTGTTGCTCAGCAGAAGAGAGACCAGAGCCCCATCTCCTGTCTCTGCCATGGAAAGGAAAGGGGAGCAGGTTGATTTGGTGTAGAAATCTAGGAGGAAAATCTCTGAAGAACTGGGCTTGCTTTTCTTGCTACCTTCAAGCATGAGAAATGGGAGGAGCAGCCAGTCAGGCTCTCTCCAGGGCTTTGTCTTGGAGTCAAAAAGAGGTGCATTGCCCAAGGCAGCCATCTGCTTATCAGTGCCTTCTGCTGGTCCTCTGGAAGCACACAGAGTTTTAGAAAAATGAAAATCTAAATTTTGGATGAAAGTAACGAAGGGCTTACGACACGAAATGCAAAGGTCCCAATAGCAGCATAGCCTAATTGCCTTTTTGTTTTTTTTTTTGAAAGCAGGGTGTCCGAAAGGTACTTACGGTTCAAACTGCCAAAAATCCTGTAAGTGCATGAACGGAGGCCACTGCGACCCGGTGTCGGGAACTTGCGATTGCGGGCCTGGTTTCATTGGAGCCGACTGTGGTAAAAGTAAGCCAACATTCATGTTCTGTTTCTTTCAAAAAACAGCAGAGAGAATAATCTGCGTAAGAATTTGTCAGTATAAAAACAGACAGATCGCAGTTACCTCCTCCCTGAACTGTAAATTGGGATTCCAGCTTTGTAAAAATTCTCTTGCAAAATATTTTCCTTCTCTTCTGTGTGAGTAGAAGCGAGGACACTCATCCCAGGATTACAACCTACTTGCCCAAATCTGTTTCTAGAGCCAACTCAGCATGAATTGCTCAAGTTCCTTCTTCCTGTCCAAAATTTCTAGGTTGAGAAATTATCTCAATATTTTGTTTCACGCTACGGTGCCATTATTTTCAATAAATGGGAAAAAGATCAAGTTTTGTCATGGCAAAACTGGTAAAGGCTCCATGGCAACGCTTCTCCTACTTCTCTATTTCAGGGCTAAATTTCATATGGCTGAATTTCTGTGGTATTTCCAAAGCTATGATCTCCTAATATGGATAAATACAGAGCCTTTGGGATTTCCACTTGCTATACCTGTACCAACTGTAGAGGTTTCAGTGCTAATCAGAGCTTAACTGATGTTTTGTCATCTTCAGTCCCTTTCTGAAGCTTCTTTCAGCTTATTCACAGGAGGACAACGCTTTAATGCTTAGTAGTTGGCAGCTTTGCTCTTCAGCATGGGAGGGCATCAATATTAAGGAAAGAAAGAAGTCTTTAGCTCAAGCCTATCAGCTTGAGCAGCTGATAGGCACACTAGCCTTTCTGGGGGAAAACCTACTAAATATTTCATGTGAAAGCATGGGTTATATTTATAACCTAAAAAAAAGGGTTTTCAGAGGAAGAAGCAGTCATGTCTTTGGGTGGGATTTGTTTTCATAGTCGTTTTGAAGTACGTTAGATGGAACAAAGAGGAAGCCAACACCATCTATAGGATCCTGCCTTCGTTGGAAACGAAAACTGGCGTACCCAAGGTGTTTAACAGAAGTCTGTGTTTCCTTCAGCTTGCCCTGAAAATCGATACGGGAAGGACTGCGCCCTGTTCTGTGCCTGTGGTAAAGGTCAGTGTGACCCACAGACTGGCAGCTGTACCTGCCCTCCTGGCCAAACGGGACCTGGCTGTCAGCAAGGTAACAGAGTGGGACCAGAGCTCGGCTCGTCAGCTGGGCTCGTAGTTGCAAATACAACTCAGTGCCAAGCATTGTTTATGGCTGTGTTTCCCACTGTGTTTGGAGCCAAAGTTTGCTTGATAACGCTTGCTGCACTTTGTAGGATCTCAGCCCTGTCCCTCTGTTCTACTGCCCTGCCCTTCTCCTACCCATCCCTGCCCGTATCTCACCGCTTTGCTCCTCCACTAGCACCACTGCATTGCTTTCTGTGCAAAGATAGAGTCTCTGCTTCCAGATACTGCAGCTCAAACAGCGTGAACGTAAAGATGGGGAAAGGGGCAACTTCCTACCACAGAGTGAAGGCGCTGTGAGCGGATGTTACTTGGGATACTCAGTGGGGAGCGTGTGTTTGTATTTACTCCCTGCCACTTTCGCCTTTTCTTGGGGGGATGCTAATGCTATTATTTTTTTTCCAAACTTTGTTAATTCTCTGTAGTGTGTCCCCAGGGACGGTACGGCGCCAGCTGCCGCCTGACGTGCACCTGTCAGAACGGTGCTATCTGTGACCATGTGGATGGCAGCTGCACCTGTGGACTCGGATGGACAGGAAAACGGTGTGAGAAAGGTAATGTCCTGCTTTGGAGGCAGTGAGCACCCACATTCAGGCAGGGGTTTGCAGTGGCTATGGGCCCTCAGAAAAGGAACAGGTTTTGCTTAATTAATCTCGCTACCAGCTGCGTTCATCTTTGTTGCTTCTCTCATGCTGCCTTGCTCAAAGTTGGAGCTTTAGATCTCTTTTTAGAAACAGTTTCCTTGTGAGTCCTGTTCTGTAATTCTTGTAACTTCCTTTGAATGGGCTCTTATTTCTTCTCCTATCCAACTTTTTGTTCTTTTGTTCATGGGAACATTTTTTTGGTATCTTTTTTGAATTCTCCCTGGAGGTCAGCAGAAGCCAGCATCTCGTCTTGTTATCTTCTCCCTTTTTTTTCTCTTCCCTTTGGCACTGGACTGCAGTTAAACTTCTCGTGTATTGACTTCCCTGATGTTCTGGCAATATCTGTCTGAAGCAATCAAAATTGCCATGCTATCTTGCCCTCACTTCACCGTGTCATCTCTCCCTTACGCAAGACAAAGCACACTTAGCAGGATGAGCACTGAGTCTTTTCATTTGTCTTTCCTTTCTTTCCATCTCCTGAAAGACACGAGATTCAGAGCCCTGCTCTAAGTATACATGTATATAGAACAGTTGCTAACTGGAGTGATGATGCCAATACCACTGTGGATGAGCATTAAAATTCCTCTTCCCTCCACCCCAAAATCAGTGCTGTTACCAATAACTGGCTAGCATAGTGTTGCATAGACCATGTTTGTGCATCCCTGCCTGCTCCTTGAAGTCTTTTTAACTGTGCACGGGCTGAGTTTGGGCTGCAAACTGTGATGGGGTCATGCAGATATCAGGTGGAACAGTGGCTCACGTGTGTGTCCTCTAGGTGTGCTTAAATAAAAAGTCTCTGGTGTCAAATGCTGGGGAGAGATGTGTGCACTGCGTAAAGGATGGAGTGTTGCATCGCTAGGAGGATCTTCGTGGTTGTCTGCTGACACACATACCAAGCTGGTGGAAAACTGAATCTTTATTTCCACATTGGTGTGGTTTGGAGTCTGTTTTGACTGGAAATCAAAGACAGCTAATCACGCATCTTTTTCTGGTGATTAGATACGATGTTCTCGAAAGATCTTATCTGCCATTTGCAGTTATGAATCCAATTATGTGCACGGCCACGCTCAGTTAAGTCGGTCTGCATAGCATCCAGTTATCACCGGTGTGGAAGTTAACTTTTGCAGAAATTATGCCCATGTTGGTTATATTGACACAGTCACTTCTGCATGACGTGGCTTTCGACAATTTGAGATGCATTTAGTTCGGTAAAAGTAGATATCTAGTTATACATGGAAAGTCTATGTGTGAAAAGGAGACCTTCCCTTTTTATGAGGAGTTCAAGTGCTGTGAATTCCAACGATAACATGGAGCAGGAAAAGCTGTGTGTTTTCTTTCACACTTCGTATGTGTCTAAAAGAAAGCACTGCTGTAGATGTAGAGGGTGGAAAAAGAAGATATCATTTATTATGTGCCTTTACAACACTTGAGGGGCTGGGAAGGTTCAATATAAACAATACAGCGCAAGAAAACCCAACTCTTCAAACATCTATAAAGTATAAATTCTCATCAGAGTACGTAAATACATAATAACGGTGCAGAAATGCTGTGTCTTCAGTGAGCACGATGGAGAGAAGGAAATTCATGAGTGTTCACCTGAGCTCGGCAAGTTACTATGTGCGCATCATGACTCGGCTGTGAAACACATCAGATAAGCTGTGATTTTTTTTTTTTTTTTTTTTTTTTTTTTGTCCGTATGCGGCCAGCAGAATGTCTCCCTGGCACATACGGCCCCGACTGCAGCTTGGAGTGCTTGTGCCAGCACAATGGCACCTGCGACAGGTTCACGGGCTGCTGCCGCTGCCCCGCGGGGTTCTACGGGCGCTCCTGTGAGCACGGTGAGTACAGTCACCCCACGCCCCAGATCCCCCATGTGCTGCCAGCTATGGTAACCTGCATGGCTCTGACGTGGAGGTGTTGCTGGTGAGCTGAAGAGCAGATGGGATTATTGCTGGCGATGGTAAATATCAGTTTTGCTGGCTCCCGGCGAAGGTAGCTGCAAATATAAAGGGGCTTAAGCGGATCCATGTTTTTTTCTGCCTCAGCTTTCCTCACTTGACGCTTTCATTTCTCAGGGTGTCCCCCTGGGTTTTATGGGCTGAGCTGCCTTCATGCATGTGCCTGTAAAAACGGAGCGAGCTGCGACGCCGTGACGGGACAGTGCGTTTGTCCCTTGGGGTACCAGGGTATCCACTGCGAGAAAGGTACTTACACCCATCTGGTCTGAAAAGCAAATGAATCACATCCTCATCTAAATGCTTGTTTGTACAGAGCCACTTCTTCCATATTTTGAGCTTTGTGAATTTCTTGAAAGGCGGAATTTGTGATCGCTTACCTGTTCTATAGCCGGGTGTTCTCAGTTCTTTATACATTAACCGCTCTGGTTCTGATTAACACAGTGAAAGTCCCGGTCTCCATGGTGTCTTGCAGCAATGAGTTCCACATGTTGTTTATTAAGAATAAGTTTCTTTGACCGATTTTAAGTTTGCTTCTAAAATTCCAAGTAAGATTATTAAATTGATGCATGTCAGACCAGTTGAGTGTTATGAAATGGTCTTCTAAAGAGCTCTAATTAAAAATGAAAATAAGTGCCAGTAACATTTTGGGACAGATTTACAAATACTTTTGATATGTTGGATTAGATGAAACCAACTTAAAGAGAGCACACATAAATATTATGCCTATCCGCTACATTCGATCCTTCATTAAACTTGGCATTAGCGCTGAGTTCAGCTCAGAGTTTGTGAACTTTCCTCTGAGCCATCCTTCAAGCCCTGCTCTGCCTGATGTATTTGTTGTGATGTTGGTGTGCAGGGCTCCTAACGGGGGGCATTTATGGGGCTCTTCCCCCCAGGCTGTGCCAGCGGGCGCTTTGGTGAGCGGTGCCAGCGCCGGTGCGACTGTGGAGGAGCTCCCTGCGACCTGGCCACGGGGAAGTGCCTCTGCCCACCTGGGAAGACTGGGGACAAATGTGACATCGGTAAGGGACTATTTCCAGTGTGCTGGAGTGCATGCGGTTAAAGCAGTGTGACCCATTGGTTGGTCTGAGCACAACTCAGAAAGGATGTGTGCCAGTAGAAGGTATTCCAGGACACCCTGTTTGCAGCAAAGTATTCACTTGCTGGTTGCCTGGTTTATCAAGAGGCTGTACTCTGATTGAATCAATGTTTTAATCGATGCATCAATAGGAAAACCATGCGTTGGGTCAGCAGTAAAATGTCATTTCCCTTGAGTGTCAGCACAGCACAGTAGGAAGGGCTCAAGGGTGCTGCAGCAGGGTGCAAAGGGATTGGATCCCATGGGGGTTTTGTCACAGGAGCATTTCTGGGGCTCTTCAGAGCAGTGCGAAGTGTGTCCAACTCAAGGGGAGAGTACTGGAGCTGCAGCAGTGTTCCCAGCTCTGGGAACCAGCAGTAGTCTGGGAACATTGAATCCAAATAGCGTTGCCTCATTCGCAGCACAGGAGCTGCGTGTCTGGTAAATGGTTGGCCCACAAAAGCAGAATTGTTTTGCAGCAGGGTTCTAAAAATGGGCGAGAGAATTCTCCTGTAAAGGAAAGCAAGCAAACCGACAAAAGCATTGAGGGCTGAGAGGCGGTAAGGACAGGGATTCTTGAGCCAGATTCTGATCTCAGTTGTGTTGGTGGAAATGTCGGGTAATCAGCTGAAAGAACTGCACTTTTCTTTTAGCAAGTGTAAGAAGAGATGTGTGATCCCAGCGCTGTAACAAGCAAGGTACAGGGAGGTGAGCATTCACATGCTAATATTGGAGGATCACACAAGGAGCCACATTCCTCCCAGTGCCCAGTATCACAAAGGGGGAATATTCCTCATCCTTCTGTTACCTGCCCTATCCCAGAACAGCTCTGAACACCCTGTTATTAATGCAAGCAAGAAGTCAAGTAAACTCTGGGAGCCTGAGGGCTACTGCAACCCCAAAAACTAAAATGGAGATTGATTTGCTTGCCGACCCACACCGTCCTCTTGCCAGGAACAGGAGCAACCCATCCTCCTGCACTGGTGCCACTGGGACTTCAGCCTCTCCACACCGAGCCCTGTGCATAGGAGGCATTCCCAGTGCGATTCTAGCAGCAGTGGAACACAAGGGGGAAGCTCAGCACCGACAATGTGAACCGAGGTTTTGCTTCTTGCAAACTCTAGGAGTCATTTTTATTTTTCTTAAATCAGCTAGGGTCGCCCCCGTCCATGAAAAGCTGTTATGGGGTAGGTTTTATTTGCATTTTTATTTTCAATTAGGCTCAGTTCATCTGTGATATAACTGTGAGCAGCTGTGTCTGTGCAGCAGCCATAAAGATAAAAGGCCTGATTTTAATTTGAACTCTGGTAAAGCACCCATTAAACAGGCAAAATGTTAATTAAAAAAAAAAAATGAGAGGGAGAATATAGCAGACTTTTATGGGCGTTCCTTTTCTGTAGTAAATTAACATTGCAGACTTTCAAACAGATGTCTTAAATACACATTGTTATTAACATGAAAATGTGGTATTACATAAATTAAAATCAGGTCCAGAGGTGTTTGTGGAGACCTTTTCTCATAACATTTCCTAATTGAAAAGGCCGAGCTCTGAGCACTCGGGGAGGGTTCTCCCACGTGCTGGGGCTGCAGCTGATGCAGGGCTGGGGGCTTGGGTTTACCCCGCGGCGCTGCGTGAGAAAGGCAGTGCCTGGCTTACAGCACTGTCAGTGAGGTGAGGGAGAGGGGGCTGTTGTGTGCAGGGTTCTCAGCACCCTGCCCTGGGACCTGCTGGAGATTTTTCCTTCTTACCTATGCTCGGCCATGTATAAAAAAAATTGCAATGAGAATTTGTTCTCAAAATGTATTTGCCCATCTTTTGCAGAGGAGGAGACCTTTGTGAGCTTACATTGCCAGGAGGTAGCAGAATTGTGCAATGGGGGTACCATGTGCAAACGCACCTAAAATGGATTAATTTCCATTTGCAGATTGCTTGAGTGAAAGCTCTTTTCTGCTCCACACCGATAGCCAGGCAGCACTTTCCTGAGCAAATCCCAAGACTTCTCCTGCTGGGCTGTCAGCCACTGGGTGTACGCCAGGGATGGATCCCATTTCGGGAACTTCTTCAGGACAACTGGGTCACAGTTTGGGTGGGCTGCACAGCGGATAAAGCTTGAGGACTGCAAGGCTTTCCAAAGTGTCATGGCTCAGTATCAGCAGATATAGGTGTCTAAGCAGATTCCCAGTCTTAAATCTGTATCTCCCGAGAGAAATGCTGCAAAAGCATGTCATAATTTAGGGCAATTTCTTATACAGTATGATAATAACTGTTGTGGGTTTTTTTCTTAGTTTCGTATTGATAAGCATATAACTTTAGGCAAAATAAGAGTCTGGGTTAGAAGAATTAACCTTGTGCCAAATGATAGGAAGAGATTTTTTAAAAAAATATATTATTTTCAGTTCAGCTGTTGAGTCTAACAAAGCTTCCCCTAGTTTGCAGAGCTTGATGGAGATCTACATTCTCACCAGAACCTGTGTGAGGTCTATGTTCTTTCCCAGTGAAAATCCAGGGATTTAATGATTTTTTTTTTTTTAAATAAACATCCCTAATTTTCTCACTGTGCTTGCATTTTGCCCTGAATGCTGAACTTGGTCTGAATTTCTGTTTCTGTCCATGCACTTTCAAGGATGCTCCTCAGTGTAGCGCAGCCATTGAGCAGGGAGAAGCATTCACCCTCTTCCAAACTCTTCTGTCCTTCTAGGCTGCCGGTCAGACCAGTACGGCCCCGACTGCTCTCTGCGATGCCAGTGTGCCAGCAAGTCCCAGTGCAACCCGTACAATGGGAAATGTGTCTGTCCAGCCACGTGGATGGGGCCAACCTGCAAGGAAGGTAACACAGGCTGGAGATGTACAGATTGTCTTAGTCAAGGGCATTGTGCTCTGACCATGGTTTTGGGTTGAAGAGCATGGTGAAATGTGATAAGTGGCCGGATAAGAAGATAAAATGTCAGAAGATAGACTCAGATTGATCTGTGTGGATGACAAAATGCTCAACAAAAGGTTTTTGTTTGGTTGGTTTTTCAGTCTTTCATTTAGGTAATTTCTCATCTTAATGATGTCTAATACCATAGGAAAGTTTTCTCCCATTTGTAATCTAAACATGGCCAGCTTGCTGGTAATACCATGCAGTTCTTCCCTTAGTGTAGGAAATACTATGGGAACCTTTCATCTGAGGGATTCTTTTAATGTCTTGCTGCCTGCCTGTGTGAGGTGGCCAATGTAACTCAGTCCTCTCCCTTCCTCCGAAGGTTATCGTTCATTAAATTATATGTGTAAATTCTATGATTTATATTGTATTTCAGTATTACGTTATATAGACCTAAGGCTGCATTTCTACTTAATTCTCTAGGTGGCCCTCCAAAGCTTCCTTTTTATGAAGAACAAACTCAAGAAAGAGGGAATATTTTTCCGAGAGCTCTACAACAGTAACATTTGGACTAATAAATGAACTCTTTTATATGCACAGACGGTATTTGAATTTGGATATGAAAACAGCTATTCAATTCAGCTTGAATTGTACTGAAGTATTCACACTTCTTATGGAAGACTACAGAGGCCATTTAGTAGCTGGATCCATTTAAAAAGTTGAATCTGTTTCATGTATTTATTCCTAGCTTGTTACCTCTCCATTAGTCTACTTGGGACATTCTTTCTGATATGTAGTATAATTCGTTGCTTGAAAGCTTGGACATGTGAGTTTTTTGTTTTGTTTTTTTGCTTTTTGTAACACCAGCTCCAAAGAGGATTGGTAACATACCAATTTAGAGTCATGCCATGTTAAATGAGCGTTTCAGAGATTATGAAGCCAATACGTGTTCACTGCAAAATCGTGTTGCACAGAAACTAGTGGGATTCACCAAATTAATTCGTCTGTGAAAAACACTGTATGTTGTAGAAAAGCATCCAGTCTAATCTTAAAATTGTAACTGGTGAAGAATATGCCACAATCTTTGATAAGTCATTAATTCATTTGAGAATACATATCACATTTTGAGTGTGGACTGTCTAACTGGAAGGTCTCCATCCATATCTTGCTGGCAACTGAGGCAAGATGTTAGTGTCAGGCTCCCCTGGTTTTCTGTGTTCTCCCATCTCATCAGTGGAGTTTCTCAGCAGTTTAAGTCAAACTGTACAGCAGTTCTTGTAAAACTCTTCCTTATAATGGAGGAAGCTTTATCTCGGATGGAGAAAGCAGATAGCGAGGATAGATGTGTAACAATAATCTGTGTGCTCTTTATGTAAAGGATTATAATGTGCTCTTACCACACAATAATTTAACTGTCAGCTTTAAAAAGTCCTGATACCATTCAACAGCTGCTGTTGGTCACTTAGAACAAGGTCTTTTTGGTGCTATTTTTGTCTGTATAGACAAGCTGTTCTTCTATTAATGACTTGGTCCTATATTAGAAATAATGTTCTTTTTTTTAGAATTCTGAATTAATGAAGCTAAAAGATTTCGGAGTAACTGTTTATAGTTCTCTTTAGGTTAAGAGTTACAATATGTGCTCAGTAACCTCTTGAGTCTGACTAAATCAGAGGTGCCCTTGGTCAAAGGCACCAGGATCATGGGCTCTGCTGACCACATAGCACAGGCTGCTCCAGGTTTTGTGTTCGTACTAGCATTGCCATTCACACTCCACAACGAATCACAACTCTGCAAGGGATTTTTGCCATAGAAGAGAGAAAGTGACAACAATTGCTCACTTGTGATTTTTAATCATGTTTATGGTTGCAGTTGGATAACGAGTATGTGAAGCAGCATTTACCCCTCGGTTCTCCTCAAGTCTTAAACCAATCTGCAGTCAGAGGTGCCCGGTACGAAGCAAGTAATGCTTGCTCACCTGGAACTGCAATTCAAGCTGTGATCTTTTGGAAGCAATAAACGTTTACTAGGTGTTTTTTTCAAGCCTCGTGGAAGTCTTATTGTTGTTGTTCAAAACTTCATGGGTATTGGAAGCCATTCTAAACTCGGTAGAGATATTTGTGACCGTGACCAGATTAATTAACCAACTGTGCTTTCAGCCAGAAGATCTCAGGAGCTGATCCTGATCTTGTCGTTTCTTTATGATAGCTCTGTAAACTGCTAGAAACTTTGCTTGATGTGAATGTGACAAATTTGTTGTTTCCAAACTAGTCAGAAGTGAGTTGTTCTCAGCAGGATTTTTTCTGTAAGCCATGGCAGTTAAAATGTTCTTTTGGTGATGTGCTGGTCTGATCTCCAGCTGTGAAGTTGGGGCATTTTCACTGCATTGGAACTGCTAAGGTAAATCTAGTGCAAGACGATTAGATGTCATTGTAGTAACTGATGAAGAAAAAACATGTCCGGATCAACCAATAGTCGTCTTTTGATTTCAACTACATATTTACCACAGAGCCAAACTGTAATAGTAGTGTAAGCACCGCCTTATATTAAAGATTTTTCATGTTAAAGAATGAGATAGGAAGAGACCTGAAGGTCCAGGTTTCTCCTAGGGCCACCTTCAAAGTTAAATGAGATTGCTCAGAGATTCATCCAGTTGTTTCCACTATCTCCAAGGATGCAGAGCCCACAGCCCCTTTGGGGCCACGCCCTGATGAAAATTTAATACTGATGATTTATTTTTTCCTAGTTTCTAACCAGAATTTTCCACATTTCAACTTCCATCCACCACTTCTCATCCTTTCAAAGTGCATCTCTGAGAAGAGCTTGGCTTCATCTTGTCTGCAGCCCCCATGGGGTGGTTGAAGACGGCAGTAGACCCTCCCATGGTCTTCTCTTACGAAGACTGAGGACGCATGGCTCCCTCAGCCCCCCTCACACGATGTGTGCCCCAGTTTCTGCTTGCCATGCTGATCCTCCACTGGCCCTGGTGAAGTTCATTGAACATAGCAGTTTTCAGAAAGATGCTCAATGTCTGGTATGGTTACTCAGCAGCTAATGCATAAAACCTTACATTTTACTGTTTGACAGCAGTTTATAAAACATACAGTTTTTTTCTTATCTACGTACATGTGATTGGAGCAGCTAATCAAAGGGGAAACTTGATTCTCAAGCCATATTCTTTACACCTGTGTACCGTGTTTACATTTTCCACAGCAACTTGATATTGGAACTGTAAATATGTACTATAAAGGAAATAAAAGATTTCATGTTAAGTATTATTAAAGAATGTCACCATTTTGGGTACATGATGAAACACGTATTGTAAGTGGCTGACACCGAGTCTGTGCCAATGAGTCAGAGGCTCAAGGAGATCAGCAGTCTTTTTTATTAACTCCGTCACGGTTTTGTGATTTTTTTTTGCTGTCGGTATTCCACACCATCGCATCATGTAAAGCACTGGCAGTTAAAGAGTTAATGTTCTGGTTCTGTGGACCGCCATTTCTGGGGGGAGGGGGAGCGGAGGAGCTGCCATTTCCCAGGGGTCTTTGCGCCGGGAGGGGGAGGGGAAGCCGCCTCGCGGGCCTGGAGTTCTTTGTTCGCTGCGGAGAAGCACGTGGTCCCCGTGCAGCTGACAGAGTAAGGCCTCGGTTTTTGGCTCTCTCACATTTTTGTTTGATTTCTTGGCCTCAATTCCGATATCGTATTTAGCAAGTTAATGTTCTTCCTCAGGTTGTTGCCGCTGTTTTGTTTTAGACCTATCTGTGTGGGTCTGCGGGCCCCTGCCTCGTTAGTCACCGGGCCGGGCCGGCTCCTCCACCGCCGCCATTTTTTTTTCTCCTTTCTTTCCTTCCCGGGCTCGTGGTCCTGCTGTCCTCCTGCCACGGACACAGCTCCACAGATAACTCCGTGACAAACTCCTTCAAAATACTTAATTCCTTTATGTTATTGCCCTGGGGAAAGGAGTTCACTTCAGCACCGTAAAACAGATGGCCCTGATTTGGGTCTCAGTATGATTTTTTTGTTGCAAAACATAGAATAAAGTGCAACTATGTAAAGGTAAGAATCAAAATTATGTATTTCAAAAATATTAGAAGATTTTGACTGGAGTGCTTTTCATTGTCTTGTCTTGGTTTGCTATAGGTGAAGGTTTTCACTTTTCACAAGGCATCTAAAATGTTTGCAGGATGTCAGTTTCTAGAAGAAGAGCTAAAACTATTCATAATTAGCTGTTAATTAAGTCAGCTTACTTGCTTGTGATGTCAGTCGTACGTTTTGATCCTGTTCCTTTCTTCGTATTAACAACTTTACCTACCATGCTAAATTGTTTTTCTTAGACTGCGTGCACTTTTTGTGATGGAAAATGTACTAAATTAATATCCTAGTAGATTCACGTTATGGCAAGTGAGCTTAATTACTATTAAAACAATATAACTCCGCTTATCTCGTTCATCAGTGAAAGGCTGTTGGGATGGTAACATCCTGAACATAGCAGTGGTGCTTGTTGAAAACGAAAGCAAAAAATTCAGTGAAAGTGCTTTTTGTATTTAAATTTATGTCCATCTTCCACTTGGTAAATATCTTTCTTGGCTCTATTTCCCACAGGACCTAAGTTAATTATGCTCTCTTGAAACGAGCGCTCTGTGTATTCCACTGCAACACGCTTGCAGACACAGATAACTCCTTTCAGAAAGACATCTGAATTATTTTGAACATGCAGTTTCTGTGCCAGATGCCACTCTCTTACCTTGTTGTGCATTCCAGATAACTGCAGTTTGAGAAGAGTGGCAACGAGTTGAGTGTAACTCAGTGGGTCCAGCAGAGTTTTATTCAATGAGAATTCATGAAACCAGAACAACATGTTTTAAGTTAAACTTCGGTATTTATAACACTATCCTCACAGGAAAACAATCAGAATTTTAAAAATTCCCCGCTTCTCCTGCCAAAAATTATTATTCTACTTTTATCCTTTTTATGTTGAAGAACCATAGCTATTAAAGTTTGCCCAGATTTCTTGCCAACCATATTATTTTGATTGGCTGCAGGTTTCTGTTTGTGTAAGTAATAACCATCGTAGTATCAGAAGTTGCCAACAGGACAAACATGGAAATTATACCTTTATGTCCTTTCCAGAATAGCAAAAGACAGTTTGGAGCCATCGTGGCTTCGTGCTGTTGATCTAACAGTGACAAAAAAACAACGTCTCTGTTAGAGTTTAGTTTTTTATCGGAGCAGAATTCTGAAGTATTCCTGAAAAGAACTGGTGGAACCAGAGACCTCCATCATCCCATCTCTATATTTTTTTGTAGTTAAGCTGCAAACCTTCTCAAACCCCCCTTCCTGAAGGACTTTTCCTTCGCGTTGACCCGCAGCTGACTTTTAGAGTATACGTTGTTCCTTTTATTGCTCTTAATAAGCACATGCATAACAGTGTTATGAGTTTGTAGCCTTTTTTGAAGAATATGAGGGGTATATCCCAAAACTGTACTGTACTTTCTGTTGTACCTGCATCATCGTGAAAGGATGCTAGTTTTTATGTAGAGATGTCATTAAATTTGCTCGTTTTCTCCTTATTGACGGTCTTAGTGTAGTAGACTTGCATTGTAGATGAAAATTTATTAAACTAATTTACATTCAGAGCAAGCGCTCTGAAATCACATCTGCTTTTAGTGGTTTGTATGGAATAAGTAATGACCTTATGTATAAATGGGTTTATATAAAGATCCCTGACCAGAGCAACTTGTCCTGTGACCGAGCCTGATAAATAGAGGTTTCTGGCACTCAGACTCCAGAGTATAAGAAATATTCAAAACAGAGCATAAATCTTGTTGGAAGAAGCTGGTTATGAAGTGTAACATTTCTGGAAGACTTGGGCATTAAGCACTTTGAAGGCATTTGAAACCGCACACCTGCAGGCTTCCATCAGACTTCTTGGACACTTCCCAGAGCCTAATACTCACCGAACATACAGCCTTGTTCACCTTCAGGGTATTGTCTTCTCACATTGGCAGGAGCTAAAGGAACACGTGGGCCTGTTTAATGCCAAATAACGCAGTAAGTGTGTGCTGGTTAATTGGAAGTAGCATGCTAAATTGAATTCAAAACGTGTAACAAAGGGGTGACAGTATATCAAGCTGTTGGAAGAGAAGTGGGCAGATGTGGAGAACTAGACTCTGGGAGAACAGCTTTAGAGACTTGGACTTGTATTTAGATTTCAGAGCAAACACTTCTTAAGTTGAGCTGTGCAGTACTGCAGGATTTTGATTAACGTGATTTACTTCACTTTTCATATCGTTTTCAGTAAGGAGTAGAATAATTAACTTCATTTGGTTTGTCGTCTTTTTGACGCGTGTTGTAAAGATAGTCCAGCAATTCTTGTAACTTGTTCCCTCATTTTTTTTATTTTTTATTAGAAGCAACATTTAAACCATTTAAAGAAGCTGCTGAAGTTATTGCAGTAACCTCTGAGTCCCAGTGGCTGCTGTTAAGAGCTGATCAAGAGTAGACATGGTGAGTTAATGCGCCCAACCTGCGCCAAGCTAGCACTGGTCTATGTCATAAGCTTTTAAAAGAGATATCACTTGAAAAGTTCGTGTGTCCTTTTAGTAGATGTATGTCATTGGGAATGAGAGTAAGGCTGTGACTGCAGTGTTGGAAGCACTGCTCTGTGGCACGGTCCCTTTGGCATCTTCAGACAGTGTTTAAGCCAAACTGTAGCCAGTCTTGTTTCTCTCTTATTTCAGTCTGCTCTAAAAGCTCACAGAGTGATAGTGCAGTATTCTGTATATACCATAAGAAGAAAAAATAAAAACCAAACTGTCCAAAACCCAGGAATAATTTAAAAATGCCTTATAAGTTCCGTATGATAAGATACTGCTTTGTTGATTCCTTCAAGCATGGTAGTTTAAAAAAAAAAAAAAAAAAAAGCTGTTCAACTCTGTTGTTTTATATATGAATAAAGATGTCAGCAACTAGTCATTTAACTGTCCATGCCATTTGGCAGTATCTAGCTTCCTTCTCAGTAATAGCCCAATAAATCTTTATCTTTTAGTAAGCTGATGACAGCGAAACATCTTGAGAAGCTGCATGTGGTGTAGATATTATAGTTAATTTTTAAAATGCTTCATGCCACCATCTACTGGGTGTTTTCTCAGGTCCAGATGTAACATCTTGGCTTAAGGCGTGTTCTCATGTCTCCCTCTAGTGACTCCAAAAACCTAATGGGAATTTAATTAAGTACTTTAAGGGCTGTGATTGGTTGATAAGAGATCCAAGCTAGTCCTGCTGCTGCCCAGAGGTCAAAGTTTGATTAATTAATGAATGTAATAGGCTACAACCTACCAGCATCAGTAGCAGACCATGGTCCAGCTGAGCAAAGGCTGCCCAAATGGAGCAGTGATGGTCCTGCCTGAGGCCACTGTGCTTGTCCTCAGCAGATGAAGTCCATCTGTTCACGTGGCCCCAGCACTTGCACAGACCTCTCAGCAACAGCAATACAAAATCTGCAGAAATTTCTGCATTGATTTTTCTACATCTGCCTACAACTGCTTCAGAGTTCTTCCAGAAGCACGAAGGAAACCTGCTGTGAAACTTCAAGGTTTCTCTCCTTCCTGTACTGCTTGGAAGATGTGGGGGCACCAGGGTTAAGTGAGTGCACGTTTCCTGCTCTAGTGAAGCCCCATTTGGGGTTGAAATACTGCGCTGTTCGCACCGATGCTGCCCCGTTGTTCCAGTTCTAATTAATAAGAAGCTGGCCTGTCATTTCTTTGTTATTTTGTCAGTCTTAGAGTGCTATAAATTACTTACAAAGTGACTTAATGAAAATTCTCCGGTTTTTGCAGCTGGCGTTTTTTTTTTTTTTTCAGCCAGGAATCCAGTTCTGAATGATTTATATGTCTTGTAAGATGTGCAGTGAGATTCCTTTCTGTATGTCATCAAGAAAGAGTAAGATCAGTGCGAGCAGAGGCTGCGGGGGCAATTCCTGCCTGTCGGTTTGCTTTTTTTACTTTTCTATTTGACATTTATGTTGTGGTAGCCGGTGTGGATCTTGGCCTTGCTCTACTAGGCACATGAGAAATCTGCTCTTAATTATTGCTTTAACCTTAAGGGTACGTATGAAGTCCAGAACAGCAAGCATAAAAGCATCACGTTATATATGGGACGTACTCTTGGGTAATGAGGGGTGGGATGGCTGCAGGATCAGCCTCGTAACGAAGGCTGTGGTCAGGGTGCCGCTCAGCTTGAGCCTTTTGCTGTGCCCTGTTCCACTTTCTTTCCCCCTCTGAAAGCCAGAAGTTTGACCAGACACCTTCAAGAACTATTAGGACCGTTCACAGACACATTTAACATGTTAAATTTTTACAAGAACTAGTGAATTTGATCAGAAAATAGTTATTTTTGGCTGCCAATGTGGCAAAACCACTTAAAATGCAAACTCAAGAATGTGTTGAAAGGAGACATTTTGCCAGCACCGCTATTGTTGTAGCAAAGTCTCCCCTCTGATCCGGTGGGACTCTTTTCTCCACCATATATTATTCCAAAAGTCAAGGTGGAAGTCAAGAGCCTGGAAAATCTTTATGTCATTGAAAAGGGTGTTGGCAGGGTTGTTTTGGTTTGGTTTCTTGTTGCAAAGCCTTTCTTCTGTGGAGTGGCACCTGGCTTTTTTCTTCCTTTGGACATTAATTTCTTCCCTTTGCACATTAGTTTGATAGTCTTGTGCCTTTAGTGCATGAAGTTCCATCTACAAGGGATAGTGGAGACACGTGATTTGTGGGCAGCACACTAGGCAGTGCTTCCAGCACTCTCAAGTCAGTTTTTCACTAAAAATATGTATATATGCTGTAATGGTGAATTTGCAGTTAATTTTCTATTAGTTCTGATTCCTAGCTCCAAAATAAAAACCTTATTATTTTTTTTAAGTCACTCTTCAGTGTAAATCCTAAAGCTTCTGCTGACAAGGGAGGTGCTCCAGAGATCCAGGGCTGGTTCCCTGGGGCAATGCAGCAGGTCTATAAAGGTTTGGGAGAGAAGGATTTCACCAAAACACAGCAACAGGAAAAATTCATGTAGCGTGCATCTTGGTGAGCGCTCGTGCAAGCGGAGAGCGGTCACCGAACACTCCAGGCACTGAAAAAGGGGCCAATCCACAGCGCACGTTATCTTGAATACATAAATGGTTCTTTAGTGCCCTGAGCTAAAGCAATCACGTGATAAGTGCGTGCCAAGTCATGTGAGATGTGAAATACATAGCGGCCGATCAATGCGTGTTTTATTTTGAGTAGGCATAAAGGAGGACGTTGAAAACTGGGTTTCTTCCTGACCCTGCTGCCAGGAATACAAAGCACCACACAGGAGACTTTGAAGGTCCCTCTGGGAAAAATGCCATTACCAACTAAACTATGGTGTGTTGTCCAAGTTGCCCTGAAGGAATCTCTGCCAGAAACACCTGTTAACAATAAGGACTTGTTAACATTTCACAATTATTTTCCCAAGTATGTTATTGCTACACCAGTCCCCAACACCAGAAAATTTGGCAAACATTAAATGCACACGGTACTTATGAAAACCCCTGGTCTGTCTGCATCTGCGAGGACCAAGATAAAGCTGTCCCTGCACGTCTGGTGAGGGCTCAGAAGAGCTGAGCTTGTACTCAGGGACAAATGGTGTGTCACATTTGAGATCCTCTGGGAACTTGTGATAGGGAAGAGAAGTTTGCCCACAAACGAAAAATGATCTACTCCAGGTCCTCCTTACCATAGCATTGTCTATCACAGGCTCATTTGTTTGCCCATCCATTCAGTTCTCACTTTGCAGCTATCCTTTTTCTGTTCCAAAGTGGGCCCACTTCGTTAGAGATGAAAGGTGGCTGACTGCTGCTTTTCACACCATTCCCCTGACATCGTGTAGCATCTCTCCTCTGTATGCAGAAAGAACAAAGAGTTCTGATTCCCAGCTCCAGAAAACGACATCTCCTGCCTGCTGCAAACCCATGACAGAGACGTGAGCTTCCTTCTTCAACGTGTAATTACAGAGATCTATGCGTGCATGGTAGATTTCTGCTCATGAAAGTCAAAGCTGTTGGGTTTTGAAACCAGTACTAAGAGCCTGTCTTCATTCTTGAGTCTGTAGCTGTATTAAAAACATCGTCCTCAGGCTTGATGCACCTTCTCAGTGGGTCTTTAGATGTAAGTAGACGCTTACATCTCATCTGCTGCGTGCAGTTTATGTGCTGCTATTTAACAGCTTACGTTTCCAATTAGTGACAAGATACTAAACGACGTGGGTCCCCACGGAAGAGTTTGCGTTGATGGTGCATCTCTTCTCAGTTCTTGTTTGCTGAGTTTCTCATACATTTCTTACAAAAGGTGTTTGCAGGCTGTGACAGACTGATTCATTTTGCTTGAGTTTTCCGGGGGAATAGGCAAATTCAAACCTGCTGAGATACAAGAGGGAGATAGATAGAGTTGGGTTCTCCTACACCTTGGGGAAGTGCTCTTGTCATCAGGTGGGCTGATGAAAGGAAACAATTATCTGTGGCTCTCTTCCCGCCAGCTTATGAATTCAGCTTTCACGTTTGTTTGTTTTTAACTGAAATAAGAATATTGGTTACTTGCGCTACTTTTCAGCCTTCAAAAATGTCTGAGTATCTCAGTAGGTGGCACCCTTTCTATTCCTTTATTTTCCACCAAAAGTCAAAAAGAAGTTGGAGCTGAAGCCGATGAATATGTGAGACGAGTTCAGTAAAAATGTAAATGCATATTTGTCTCCTTAATTGAATAAGTTATATTGTGAAATCATTACTGTCAGGGCACACTTTGGTTTATACGAACTCTTAAGTAAGGAAAATATATAAACCTAGATTGACTTGAACGGTTTGAATGTGATAGCAGACATCTGTGTTCAATAACGTTACTTTGGTAAGCGGTGTTTAATATTTCATGTCAGAGTGAGGAGAGTAATAGAACAGGGTATTTTCTGAATTCTTAGATGGCTGGAGTTTATGGTACGGTGTAATATATAATCTGTCCTTTGTCAGGCTCACCAGAAAGAGCCCTACTGCAGCTGAAGATGTAACGTGCTCTAATATATATGTTTCTAGACCTCTCCCTGCTTGAGGAATTAATCTTGGAAGGTGCTGAGTGCCCTGAAGTGCCAGTGAAGTCAGTGGGATTTGAAGTTTCTCACAGCTCGATGGACAGGGATCCTTACGGGGGATAATTACCCCGCACCATCCCCAGCCAGGAGAGTGCTTAAGCACTGCTTCACTTCTAGTGTGTGAGGAGTCCTCTTAAACAGGCGTGAGTAACTGCTGAGATAGCACCCAGGGGCCCAGCTCCTGCCTCCATCCTATTAACCGCTGGGTAGGAGGAAACAAGAGCTGCTCCCTGGCCTGGAGAACTGCAAATTGGAATGCAAAGAGGTGAAAAAGAGGGACAAAGCTCCTTGCCCAGTGGCATACCAGCCACCAAGGGTGAGCTCAAAGTGCCCAAAAATGAACCAGTGCCGTAAGGTCTGAGCTTTGAGCAGGGAAGGAGGAGGCAGAGGACACACGTTGCTCCACACAGGGGACATACACAAGTACATTGCTGGCTCAAGGACCCTATTTGCCTTCAGAAAGTTCAAAGTAAGCGAAACTTTTCTAACTATCTTCCAAGTCTATCATTAATGAACAATTGCATTGATGTTCTTGGATGGGTTCGCACAGAGTAATTCATCTACAAACAAATTTTTCTTCCGCATTTTCTCCCCAATTCCATTCTTTTGTATTTCATCTGTAGGTGAAGTTCTGTAGTAGAACTGGCCAAAAGAAACACCCTCCCTAGCCTTATGCTGAATGTCTGTCTGGACGTTTTCATTTTAACTGCAGCTTGGGAAATAAAAAAAACTGTCAACATAGTGTTGGCATCATTTCTAAATTGAAACTGTCCTTCCCTCGTGATCAAACAGCATTACAAATGTTTGCTTAAAAGACACATGTTTATTCACCTAGCCTGTGAGAGTATACTGTGTGCATAGGTGGTGACAAAAGTGTATTCAGGAGTGAGGGAGATGTCCCTGGTAAATGGCTTTTCCTTGACCTCCTCTTAAGCATGTTAGTGCAGCTCTGCTGCAGCCTCTTGTTGCTCCTGACGTGCCATGTAATTCCTTAGAAGGCAGATGATCTGTGTAATCATTTTTCCATAGCATTATTTATTTCTTACTCGTTTCTGAAGAGATACTGTTGATGTGACCATTCAGTGCTCCTGGGTTTGATATTCAGATGTTGGTCAGGTAGCCAACTGTGCCACTTATCACCTGGTGCTTTCGTCCCGTGATTACAGGTACGAGACTTTTGATGTGCAAAAACGATTTCCAGTAACTCTTTTGCATGAGATGTGGAATTGCTTTTCCATGAATTTGGGTCGCTTGGGTGTTTGTGGAAAGAAAATGCAAAACAGGCGGGATTATAGCAGAAAGAAATGGAGCAGGCTGTTTGTATGGCTGGAGGCAGGACTTCCCAGCTTTGTTCACCCAGCTAGCTCTCCTATCCAATTAAATGTGCACTTGGCAGTCCTCAGACTGAAAGACTCAATTTGCCATAGAAGCTGGAGATGGAAAACACCTGCTCCGATCATCCTCTATCCAGTGCAGAGCCATTTCCCTACAGGACATAGGTCGTCTGTAAATTCTGCAACTGACATACTATATACAACCTCAACTGGCAACATCCTGTCCAGTGCTACACTTCATAAATCAGGCTTAGGCCCAGCAAATCGGCAAGGAAGAGCAGTTAGCAAAAGCATATCTCCCTTCCCAATGGCTTTCTTATGTTTCAAGGAATCAGTGGCATGTCAGAAATGATAATCTTACTCAAACACTGAATAGCATCTTGATAGCGCTGTGTCTTGCCAAGCGAGAGCATAAGCAAACACTCAGGTCTTCACTGGGGACTTGAGCAATTGCCCTCCGCAGCCAACATTCCTCCCAGCTGTTGAGGAGCCTGTCCTAGGGTTGTTGCTGTTGTTATCAATAGCTGATATTGTTATTGCTGCAGTACTGTGTCATTTTCTCATTCCTGGGTGGGAGGATGAGTTAAACGACAAATCTGTGCATGTTTGTTTCAATGGCAGCCTCCGGTTCTCCGTGTTTCTGTGGAAACCTGGCCCTGGTTTAGCTGAACTGGCTTGAAAATCTGGCCCCGTTGTGGGTGCTGAGCACTGAGGGAAGGAAAATATCTGGTCCCAGATGTAGGGGGTGATTGTTTACTTCTACATTTAAGAGATGTAGAAAACTGCACCAAGATGCAAAATAGCACGACAAAAATAGTCTTTGCACGTGCTAATCCACTCCGACTGGCATTAAGTGGATATGTATTCTTGTCATAAAGTTCTGGGTAAGTTTAACTTAGAAGAGGCCAAAAAAGGAAAGATCAAAAAAAGCCTGTATCAGCCAAGATCATTAGTTTAGACTGCGTGTAGTGCCAAAAAAATACAAATTACACAATTTCATCACATGTACCCATTCCTTAACCCAATCTGGAGAGCTCAAAACTCACCAGAAGTTGATGACTCCAGCAGACAGAGATGGGCTTCGTAGTGGGTTGTGGCAGCTGCTCCTCTCCGTGGACCTTTGGCCCATTGGTCTCAGTGTAGGTAATGTAGATAATGTAGAGTTGTTACTTCCCTACCTGGTGCAGCAAAGAGTATTTTGAGCAGAAGCTTCTATTTGGAAAGAGCCTGCCCTCCCCTCTGTTAGATATAGATTGGAAGCAAGTTCTCATTAACAGCTGTTGCTTCTCTTTCTGAAAAAGGCCAGAGCTCTACATTATTGCGTGTGTCTTACTGGGCCTTGGGATTAGGTTTTTGAAAGCTCACTTGAGATACCTGTAACATATGGTGACATTTTCAAATATCCGCCATGCTGGAGAGTCTGGACTGTAATGTAGGCAACTGCCACGCTGCAGTGACACTGGGGAAATAGCCAAAGTCTGGCTTACAGAGCAAAGTTTAAGCAACACTGTCCCAAGTTTAATAAGGTTATCACAGTGGGTCTGGGAAAACTTTGGCCGTGCAGTTCTCTACAGGAAAGACTTTGAGGTACTGTTAATTAAATGACTGCTGCGTTTTTACCTCCCATAAAATGCTCTAACTCTTGTAAAAGCTTTCTAGCTTGACCAAACATCAGGCAGAAATCCTGCCCAGTGTCTGCCTGCTTTTGAGCACATGCCTTATGTAGCTGTTGTAGGCGGCCACAGCCCCTGTAGCCCAACCTGCATCTGGCTGGACAGGTCCTGAAAATGCTTCCACTGCCCTGGCTCAGCCCCGTGTTTGAACGTGAGTGAGGCAGTGGCACCAGCCTCTTGCCTGATGACTTCAACTGGGCAAAATGGAGAGGGTATGAAACCATTCAGATTGCCATGAGTGAGAAGCAACACAACATCCATATTGCCTCTCTTGTTCTTGGCATTGCAACAATGCATAGTTTTCTGTTGTCTCTGGAACCACTCAGGCATATAATGAATGGAGTACCAGTGATTGGAAAAGTTCCTTTTAAGCGGATGTTTCCATTACTTTGTTTTCCTCCATAAGACTTGTAATGGTTTTTTCAAGTGTCGGCAGAAGGGCTGAAGCATCTCTTGATCTTGCAGATTGCATGTCCATGTGGACCATTCCAGGCACTACACGGAATTTTCAGCACAATATTCACTTGTTCTCCAAGCTCTCAATGTTATTTCATTTCACGGGTACTAAGAAGGAAAGGCTTCCAAGGTCTGCATTTTTTTAAAGAGATCACAGACAGTGATTCTGTTCTCAAACATGAAAAGTAAAGCTGATTTTCAGAAAAGATGAGGTCATCTTCTTCTCCACGACTTCAAGCAGAGTTACGGGAGTTTGGTATCCAGATCTGAAGAGCTGGAAAAAAATGTTGGCTACTCTTTTTAAAATCTCAGCTGAATCTTTAGAGTTTCTTCCGTCTCTGATTTACTCAGATCACGAGAACGTTGCTGCTTTAAGTAGCGCCGTGGTCAGCATATCTCAAATGAGCAAGAACTGGGATTACAACCCTATCCTGAATGCATCAGAGCCGAGATTTGGTCTTGAATTTTCCGCACCCAAAGACCTAAATTCCAGGCTATTAGCAAGATAGAAACAGTTGTCAAGCATCTATCTTGTTCACTTGGAGAGTGAGGGTAGACAGACAGGGAGGGAGGAGGAAGAGAGGAAGGGAGAGGAAAAAAAACTTGAAGATCTTGGCTTCATCCCAGTATGGAAACCTTTTCCCATTTTGATTTAGCTGAAAATAGAGCCAAGACTAGCAGCCAGTGACTTAGTAATGTAGGAACCCTACTCAGCAAACTGTCGAATCCTATACTTAAGTGTACGTAAGTGCATGAATTACGTTCAAACTCGCTTGTTTTGCTAAATTAGGATGGATTTAGTTGGAAACGTGAAGATTCTGTAGAAGCAAGGCTGTATTTCTGATGTTTTAGTCTTTAATTATGCAGATTACTTACCAGCCAATGGTAAGTACTGAATGAGGAGACCACTTCTCCCCTCCCGCAATGATAAAGTGTAGAATTTAGAGCCCAGTATCCACGCACTCCGTTTCTCATGTCTGTGAGACACGATGCAGATTGGATCACAGTCATTCAGTCTCTGAATGTCTCGCGTGAAACAGAGCGGTTGTGCTCAGAAGGTGGCTCTGAAAAATCCCCAAAAGTCACACCTGCAGTTAACAGCAAACACAGGTGCTCCGTGGGAGGGTGTTCTTGTCCCCTCGTGTTGAACCTGTTCTGCTTCAGCAGAAGCGTGTTGGGCAAAGTGAATTAGTAAGGCCAGAAAAGGGTCCATGGAAGTTGGTTGGTTGTACCACGAAGAAGAGTATCGTGCGTCTGATTTGCTTTTGTATCAGTGCAGTAGAGGGGTCTTGCACTCTCGTGCTTCCAGACATGCTTGATGGATTTTCATGAGCTCGCAGAAATGTGAGGTTGGCTGGGACTTTGGGAGGTCACATAGTCAAGCCGCTGCGTTGATGCCAAGACCATCCCTGACATGTGTTTGCCTTCACTGTTATTGAAAACCTCTTCTCAGGGGACTCACTAACTCCGCTCTTTTCATTAAGTGCTTCACGACCTTTGCAGTTAGGAAGCTTTGCCTAACATCCAAACCACAGCACCTCTGCTGAAAACACGAGTGATTTCTCTCCCCACGAGATGCAGAGTTGATCATTGCTCTTTTCATAACCACGTTTCTTCTCTTGGGAGACAGCTACCATGCCTCCCATGTAAAAAGCAGCATTTTTTAAATTCTGTTCGGACTTACTAAGCTCAATAGCTCAGTCCTGTTATTCTCCAGGTCCTTTCCAAATCCCCCCAGGCCCAACAGCGGGTGCTGCAGGGCCTGCAGTTCCCAGCAAGGTGCCCAGGTATCTGGTGGTGCCTACGCTGCTACAACAGCATCATTGTTCTTAACAGAAATATTTTGGCATCCAGGCGTGACTCTCCCCCACAGAATCATAGAAGTGACTGAATATTTTAAACTATGAAACGTCTTTTAACAGTTTCTGCAGGGTGCAAGGGCACTTACAAGATCGCGCTGTGTTAGTCACTACCATGGGCCACCTTCTGAATATTATAAACCTTAATTTACTTTTTTTTTTATAATCTGAGTGGATTTTTTAAGTGTATCTAAGGGAATTGGAGCGAGGAGAACCATTGCTTAATTCAGCCATGGCATCCTTAAAGCCAGATTGGAAACGTGGAAACCATATGTGAGCTTTTAGCTAATAAAATAAAATGCCAAAATGTGCCGGCTAAAGCTATTGCACCCAAAATATAATTGCACATATGCTCATTTACTCACTTGTAATCAAAACATTAAAAAAAAAACAACTGATACTCAGACTAGGTGTAACTGTTGGACTAAGTTATTTTACAAAATTATTGTGCATGGAAAGAATGTGCATGGGGTTTTCTAATGGCAATAAGAAAAGCAAAGTGCATAAATACAGCCACACACAGCACCAATTGATAATGTTTCACCTGAGCACAAAAAAAAAAGTCCTTAAAGTCCTTTACAGGCCAAATTTATTGTCTTTTTACTATAAAGTAATCTTACTTTTAAATGTCTCTAGACTACATATTAATGGTAAATATGGTTTTTGTGCTGAACGTCAGTTTTCTTAGCTGTAGGTTCAGTTTTTCTTTATTATGAGTCTCAAAGAGATATTTAGCACTGCCAGAGGTGCCAGAACTGAAATCATTCTCTTTACTTAAACACTTCATCCCTCATGTCCTTCCTGTCTCTGTAACGTTACTTCTCGTTGTTTTTATTCTCTTCAGTGCGAGTGTTACCATCCCAGAAGTGATTGGAAGGTTCACAGAGATCTTGGGAAAGAGCTGCTTAAAAATAAGTCTGTCCCCTCTAGAAACAACAAAGTTGAAGCCGTGGGCACTGACTGCAGCTCTGCTGGATGCCGTCAGTGGGGAAGTAGGGCCCCAAGGTAGGTGGGTGTCCCTGAACGTGGGACTGCCACAAAAATAAGAAAGCAGATTACAGGGGGGCTGTAAGAAAGGAATGCCCTGGGCAGCTTTGGAAAGTCAGTCAGTCTGTTCAGCATTGCAGAACCAAACTCCAATTTTTGTGTCCTCCGGCCCGACTTCTTAAAAGATGCAAAGCACAGAGGGTGATGATGCTGAGTTCTGTGCTGTTTAAAGCTGTTTGCTAGCTACTGGCTATACCTACGGCAGTGGTTTGTGCCACGAGGGTGTGCTAGCTTTTTCTGGGTCAGATCCCAGCTCCTCATTCGGAGGTCAAGACCCGAGAGATTCCTTTTCACTTAATTGATATTGGTATGATAGTGGTTGCTACTGGTTGCGTGAATTCGAGGAATCATAGTTACAATTTGGGGAGCTGAGGTGGTTTTTTGCAGAGAAAGGTCCCTCTGGAGATGTTTGCTAAAAGCCTGGCATAAGGCTGCCATGCAGGGATTGAGGGAAGAACATTTATCACATCAGTAGTGAACACTGAGGTATAGTGCAAGGCTGTACTGCTGTTGGGGCCGTAATAAATCCAGTTTTGCTGTGGATTAGCTGTCAAGAGTGGGAAACAAGAAGGGCAGCATTGCTCTCTCTGACCGATAGGCTACACTAAAACTTGCCTGAGCGTAAAGCCCAACCTAACGTGCAACAAAATGCCATTGCCCAGCTGGAAATAATGGGAGCTGCTCTTTCATTCTGGAGGCACTGACCTTTCTGGCATTGCCCAAGTGTGTCACTGCAGACAGCCTGGCCTCACATCACGCAACTGCTATGGCTGCTCCAAAGCATCGTACCCAAAGCCAATGTGAAGTTCCATGAAATTAACCAAAGTGAGTGAAAAACAAAAAAAAAGGGTGAAATGCATGAAGAATTAGACTTTGCACACGCTATCATGAGTGTTTCATTTTTATTTTTTTAGAAAACGAGGTCTAAACATCACAATGAGACTTCTAGAAAGTTGAGAGAAAAATGAATTTATGGGGAAGCAGTTGGTTGGGAGCATGGGTTAAGTACCTAGCTTTGCCACTGGTTTCTTTTGCAGCCATGGCCAACATCCATATTTCCTTCTTTCTCCAACCTTCATGGCTCTCCTGCCCCCGTACACCATCTGTAAAGTAGTTCCCATCTGCAAAGTATTTCCATTGTTTGTCTGGAGAGCCTGGTGGCTTTTGACTATGTGCAGCACATTGCACAATGGCCTCTGGATGCTATTTTATAAGCAACAAATATAAATAGAAGACTTCGAGGGAGACTAATAGAAAACTTGAGGAGTAATCTGTTTAAAGTGCATTTGAAAGTGAAAAGCTGATGTGCAGATGCATTACTAGGATATCTTTAAGGCTGGCCAGCCAAGAAATCGGACTTTGTTTATTTTCCTGTGTGATAAGTTAGATAGGAAAAATGTTTTTATAATTTTTTTTTTTTTTTACAAAAATTAAAGAATCAGACGGAGCAGCCAAAGGAATGAGTGAAGTCAGATCAAAGATGACAAATGGAGTCTGATGAGATGAAGAGTTTACCTATTTCAAGTGCCCAACTTAAAAAGCGTAATTTCTAGAAAATTATTTCTGTAAAAAAAAAAAAAAAAAAAAAGTGAGGAAGAAAAGAGAGGAAAAAAAGAGAGAAATGAAAAGAAAAACATGCCATAGCCAATAAGTTGTGAAAAACTGTGGAGACTGGCACTTTCAAATGCTTGGCAGGTTATTAAGCCAATTTTTATTTAGTCCACTATAACTGTTGGAGGGTCTGTGATTCCCAACTGTTTCACATCAGAGAATGAAAACAACTAGAGCCCAGCCAAGACCACATTGGTGACTGCCAGCCCCTTTAAGTGCCAAACATGAAAGCAACAAGTCCAGATGCTTTGATCCCAGCATTTTTGGATTTAGCCCAGAATGTTTTTAACTCGTGTTAGGACAACATACATTATAACTGGAAATCAATCAATAGCACTGTGACCTTCAAACGCAGTAAATGTTTGGAGTTAGTTTCTGAGCATGTAATCTAAATTGGGGATTGGAAGTTGGAAGAGATCCTAACCTAACAGGAAAAAAAAATGCATAATTTTAAAAGCTGGAGTTGCAAGGAAGCAACAAATGAAGGTTTAATTATCTAAGGGAAGAGTATTAGGCATTGGAGATGCATCCGATGTGGAAGGCCGCAGAGGCCAAGGAGTAAATCAATGCCATTGAGCCATCCACCCCAGAGTAAAGGGGAAACAATAAATGTGACAATATAGAGGAGAGAGATCAGGAGCAGCCCTCTTCATATCTGGGCTGGGGACTACGAGTCCATCTCAGTTGTGAAATAGTCCCTGGGCTGGTGCCATGTCAAATGGGCCTCAGCTGCCTGGTGAGAGCCCGTTGGCATCTGCCTTCAGCACAGCCATGGTTGGCCTCCCCTCCCCACTGGGGGTCAGCGAGCATGGTGGTACTGGAGGGAAGGAGATGCCTATGGAGAGCAGGCAGGGAAAGCATGTCTGTGCGTCCCTGGGGGGCTTTAGGCATGGTATTTGCACCTAGTGCATGTCACATGAATTCCTGAGTCACCGCGTGGTGCTGTGGCACTGCTGTGGCAAGTGCTGTGTCAAAAAAAAAGCACATGAAAAAATAATTTATTGCAAATATAGCTGTAACATAGACCAGGCTTTAGGGAGGCTTATGGGCTGACACTGTGATCCCTTTAATCTTTACGGTGTTGCAGAGTCAGTGAGTAACACCTGATTTGTGCTGATTTAAATCACATCAAGGCCTGACTTCTACAGGGGACGAGTGGCTTCGAAAAGTAATTAAAATAATTTCATCTCTCTTTCTTTTTCTTTTTTTCAGTATGATTTAATTGTATTGCCACTAAATACCAGTCTAGACACTGTCTTGCTTAAAAGCTTTAGAAATCCCAGAGTAGATTTTAGCTATTCATGATCGTGAGTGGCTGTTGGTGCACTGTGGGACAAGCTGCACAAGCGTGCCCTCACAGCAGCATCGCTAAGATTGCAAAACCCTAATGTGAGGAATTAAAGAAAGAAATAGATAAAAGCTCTTCTCCAGCTAGAAAAGCAAGTCTCTTTTAGCAAATGTGAGACGCACAGGGACAAGAAGGCTCACATGAGAGACTCAGGTGGGCCATGAACCACCAGCCCATGACTGACAGTCGTGGTGCACCAAGGCTGGCTGTGCATACGGGCTGTAATCTCTGGAGGCTGGGAAGCAGCTCGCCCCGTCCAGCATTGTTTCCATCCCTATCTCCCTACCAGGTCTCACCTGGTTCCAGCTCTCTGTACTTGAAGTTTTGTGCTGGCTGTGGTCAGGGCAGAGACTCAACGCCTCAGATTTGTGTAGGCTGGAAAAGCAGGGCTGGCAGTGATGGCAGTATGAAAGGAGGATGCAAAGAAAGCAAATCCAGGTTCTTTTCCATCTCCTTGGTGATGAGGCCCTGGCACAGTCAGCTCAGAGAATCTGTGGATGTCCCATCCCTGGAAGTGTTCAGGGCCCGGTTGAATGGGGCTTCGAACATGATCTGGTGGGAGATGTCTTTGCCCGTGGCAGGAGGGTTGGAACAAGGTGCTGTTTAAGGTCCCTTCCAACCCAAAATGTTCTGATTCTAGCCTATGGTTGTTTTCAGTGGTGCCCAGAGGCAGGACAAGAGGTTTTGTGCTCAAATGGAAACAAATGAGGTTGTGTCTGAGCATCAGGAATTATTTCTTTAGTGGCTGGGTGACTGAGCACTGGCACAGGTTGCCCAGAAAGGCTGTGGATTGGATCTCCCTCTTTGGAGATCCTCAGAATTCACCTGCCCACGGTCCTGGGCACCCTGCTGTAGGTGTCCTTGCTTGGGCCATGTCTCTGCAGGTCACCCACAGGCTGTCATGCTGCTGGTGCTTGGCTGCTACACCCAGCTAACAGAAGGTTGCTGGTACGATGTGATTGTGCAGGTTGTTCTGGCTCGGTTTGCTTGAGCCCCAGTCAGGAAAGTGGCTGGCAGATAGCAGACCGACCTGGAAGCATTTTTGTGTCTGTCTGAGCTGATGGCTTTCCCGTTTCATTTCCTCCTGTGTAATGTTATAGGGGACATATATGAGATATTCAGCAAGGACTGAACCAGGGAAGTCTGCAGGAGTGTTTAGTGGGAGGTCAGGAATTTTTAAGAGGTATTATTACAAGGCGGTGTGGTTTGGGTCATGTTTCTTGTAGACATCTTGTCAGGAAACTTTTTAAATAATAAATTGTAATCTCTTTATATATTGTACAAGCTTGTTAAACTCAACCTTTAAACATAAACCTGCCTTTTGAAAATAGCTTCAGATGAGCTCAGAAACGAAAACAACACAAAAATACAACGAGAAATAAAACATGTGCTGGCCAGAATTTTAAAGACAGTAGCCACAGCACACCAGATTTTAATTAGCAGCTACCTGCAGTGTCAGCTGCCTGAGATGAAATGTTTTGATATGCCTAAATGTGTCTATAAAACAGCTGAAGCTTTCTTAGATCCTGTGGGTTTTTTTTTTTCTTTCTGAGCGTTGTGGTTATCAGTATGGACAATTCACAGACCATGTTCTCGGGAGGATCTGAAGTCTTTGCCCTCTGTTTCTCCAATAGTAAAAAGAGGATAACTATATTTATTTCCCATGAAAACCTCTTAACTCTCCCCCCCAAAAAACAATATTTATAGACTGGGTAGAAATAGCAGTTGTCGTAACAATAGTGGAAGGCATAATCTTAAGTCCTGCTAATGCTTTGATTAGGAGAGTAATAACGCAGAGATTTCCTTGTTGAACTATTCCCACTGTGCCATCTATTTTCAGATACATCCTTGAGTCTGACTGGTACGTGGTTTCAGAAATGGGGAGCAAATAATTTCTGTTCTCTCTCCCGAAAGCTTGTTGTAAATGGCTGCATACTGCAGAACTCTGCGGACTTATCCAAGTCAACTTCCAAACGCGGTCCGTGGACGCAGTGCAATGGCCCAGGCACCAGCTTTGCTGGAGATTGCTCGTGACAGCAACTCAACAATGCTTTGAATGGGAGGCTCTTTGCTTTGGCATGACCCTTTCCCTCCTAAATAGGTAAAGACTCCATGGAGTCACAGCAAAAAGCATTCAGAGTCATCAGCATCACTTTGTTTCCCAGAGGGATGCAAGGACAGTCCCACAAAGATTTTGAAGCAGGATGGCGGTGCCTATCACCATGCTCTCCTCTCACATACCTGTTGGGCATGGAAAGGCAGGGCTGGCCCAGTCTGTGACACCATCCAGGACTTCACACTAATGCCTCAGATGCACAAGATGCATCATAGAATCCTAGAGTGGTTTGGGGTGGAAGGGACCTTTAAGATCACCTACTTCCAGTCCCCCTGCTATAGGCAGGGACACCTCCCTCTAGACCAGGTTGCTCACAGCCCCATCCAGGCTGGCCTTGATTCATGTCCTGTCCTGATTTATATCCTGCACACTTCTGGCCCAACACTGCCAGCAAGCACCTAGTGAGGAGACAGTGTTCCCAGGGAGCACCTTTCCATTGTAAATAATACCAAAGTGGTTTGACCCTGGATACAAATTTCCTTTCTTAATACACAGACTAACAGAGCTTTCCTGTAAAGCAAAGGTTTTTTGTGAAGGTGCATTGTATCAAACACTTGAAGGGGGTAGGTGGGGTGGTTGGCTGTGAATTGCTAGCCTTGCAGTAAGCGTAAGTGTGATTAAGGTAATTAAGTTGTAGGCACTGTTACTTATTAAAGATATCTGTAGATTTTTATTATCTGTTTTGTCAGGTTTAATTGGTGACTGTTAGTGTTTAGTTACATGGGAAGATACACAAAGCTTTTTAATGGGAAATCTGATCGTACCTTGGGGCATCTTTCTCTCCACAGTCAAGACTGTTTCTCATCTTTGTCATAGGGAGCTCACGTATTCCTCAGTACTACAGTAGCTCTCAATTAAAAACTAACCCTCTGTAGTTATTAGCAGGCATTAGATGGTCTAGGATGAATGGACAGCACGGGCAGTACATAGGGTAACTGGGAACTAGGGTTTCATTCTCTGTATTGCTCCTTACCTGTGTTTTGAACTTCTGGTCCTGCCCGCATATTCTGGCTGCAGAATATTCAAGGGAAGAAGTATTACACTCCATTGGTGCAGAGCTGGGTATATTGGCTCCAGTCTTATTTTGGGGCTTGTTGGTCTCTCTGTAATGAAAATAGTAACTGCAGAATATTACCAGAGTTAGGAGATATTTTTTTTTTAATTTAAAAGGCCCAGATTGAGGCATAGAACAAAAAAATCTCGGCCCAGTCAAAGTTCAGAAAACGGGAATGGAAATTGGCAGGCTGGTAAATTGGTCATAAACCAGGCAAGTTGCACTGACCAACGATGGTAGCCCTGCTCTCAAATCACTCTGAAAAGCTGCTCCTTCCAGTGCTGTGCTACATGAGCGCCTTGGATTAACCTAGGGGGAGCATCCCTACTGCCGAACCACACAGCTCATCAGCTTTGAATAACGTGCAAGATTTATCCTCTGCAAACTCTCATCCACATGTATAGATTCGGACCAGTGTTGTTAAGCTTGTGAAATTTGATGGGCTCACAGCACGAGGTAGTTTAGCTGCTGCTATGTGAGATTCCCATCTATGTTAGGGTTTATTGAAAACGTTATGTCCCATCTGTTTCTAGAAGCTCCTTTCATGTTCTTCATCTCTTTAGGCTCTCTTTTCCAAAGAGGTTGCTTGATCCATGTGGAGTTAATAAGCGATTTTGGTGTGTGAGTATATGCATAAGGACCAAGATGTCTTGTTTCATAAAAGTCTGTCGTTGATTTATTCCTCCTTTAGCGCACTGCTTCCTGTTCATTTCTCCTCTCACTTCCAGAGCGAGGGACGCTGTTTATGTTAGGGATGTTTCTTGTGTTTACAGATGGGGCAGCATTTGTAAACGATTCTGAAGAGCTGTTGTTTCAAAGGAGTGTCTCCAGGCTTTCAAGAAGCGGTCCCGAAGCTCTAGTGGGTTGGGCTCACTGTTATAAACTTACTTTCCATGTCCTAGAGACGTGCCAGTCACTTCCTCCTGCAGTTGCCATCGCTGCCCTTGGAAAGCCAGCAGCCAAGACACACGTGGACATCAGTGGTGTTGGTCTGCCTAAGCAGTCTGGCTCTCTTATTGCACATAATTGAGCATGACATGATTTCGTTTCAGAAAATCCTTCCACCTCCTCTCTCTCCCCAGTGTGTGATGGGACTATGTCCCTAGATTATAACTAGTTAGATTGGCAAGACCTGTAGTGAGAACCATTGGTGATAGGTGGATGGTTGGACTGGATGATCTTGTAGATCTTTTCCAACCTTGGTGATTCTGTGAAAACCACAGTGGTCTTTTGTTTTGTTAATGGACGTGCTTCGTCTTTTTAGTCCTAATTAAAAAAAAAAAAACATTTCTTGTTTTGGACATTTCTGGGTTAATTAAAAAGAAATCTAGAAATAAAGCCAATGAGCCAGAGGTATGGCTCCTTGTGGAGGTCTGTCTGCTCCTTATGGTGGATTTCATGCTTCTCTTGGTGTCTGAGCCATAGAGAGACACTGGAGATAAATATGTTTATCAGCTAGATGCGTATGCACTTGATGTCACGGAAGAGTGGATACCAATTTGAATCAACTACCATCCTTTTTTCCCAGGACGTGGGAGGATATATTTTCCCTGGTGTCATGACATAGTTTTTGCATAGCCTAAAATAAAAAGCACATGTTGCAGAAAGGCGAAGTTCGCTGATATCTAAGCTATCAGAGAAGCTGAGTGACCAAGCCAAATACCTTTGGCAAAATGAAGCAGGAATTCAATGTTGAGGGCTGTGTTTAAAAGAAAGAAATAAGAAAGAAAGAAAAAAAGTTCATTGTTGTTGTTTGCAGGAGTTTTTTTTTACAAAGGCAGCTGTATCTCGGCACGCACTCCAACCTGAAGTATTGCTGAGCCAGCAAGAGTTGGAAACACAAATGAAATGGCAACCAGTGGAAGGGAGCCGATGGCTTTTGGAAAACATCACCTACGTGGGAGCATTTCTGTCTCTTCAGAGAGAGGTGCGTGAGGGCTAAGGAAAATAACTAAAATCGCTGAATACATTTTTATATCTGAGTGGGGGTATGTGCAGAGAAACTGCCCCGACCTGAAGCATGGAGAAGTAGCAGCGATCCTGTTTAGAAAAGGATTTTGACATAGGGGAAGAAACTTTTGCCTTGCATTGGTTTAATCTGTGCAATTCCAATTTTAACCATTAACTGGGAGCCAAGTTATCGTTAGAGCTGGTGCTGAAATGTTGTACTCAGAGAGCCCTGAAAGAAACTGATAGTTCTGTGATAATGCAGATTTGGATGCTTGACTATTCTTTCCGTTTATATTTGTAATATGCTCCATTACAAGTAAAATATGCAATCTCCATTCCAGTGTTACAGTTTTTTGAAGTACTTGAGCATGGTAGGAATCTTTTGGCAGGAAAAATGTATCTTTCACAGGAAATTCTGTAACTATCAAGATAAGTTTAGAAAATATTTTCTTTTTCAAAGAAACACGAATCAAGCAGTGCCCTGCAAAGTGATACTCCAGATGAAGCAATGAGTTTGAGCTTCCTGAAAGCCAATGGAAAAGGCTACAATTCTTTCATTTTTCTCTTATCTGGGTGCCTTTCCAAAAAGATTTTAATGAATTGGTCTTCTTGGAAAAAATATTTTCTGCCTCATCACTGAGGGCTGGTGCTGCCAAAAACGCCCAGCGTCCTTCTGGGAAAGAAGCAGTCCTGATGCGGAGATGTGCCCGATGCAGACGAGCTGTTACCCCCTTCGGTCTGGCAGCGGCCACCTAAGAGTTACCAAACTTCAGTGTTCAGTTACTGCTGCAGTGGATTTGGCCAGGCAGTCTTTAGAGACTCAATATTTAAACTCTTCAGACATCCATGCCCTGAATATTAATGTTATTGCTTGCGAGCACCTCTGATGTAAAGCACAGCAGTCTTCTGAAGAGAGGGTTGGGTTCTCTCTAGGCCGTTATGGGAAATATTATCTTTCCAAGGAAGGGGGGCATTTACATCTTCAAAAAATTAATTCAAGATCAGAAGCAGTGACTTCCAGTATTATTTTTCTTTTCAGGTTTCAGCAATCCGAACTATCTGATCTCACCTAATAACGCTGTAGCACGTCAACTCATCGGTGCAGCTGTCTTTGCTCCTAGGTAGGTTCCACCAAGACGTTAAGCTCTATTTGCTTTGGGTAAGATACCAAGCTATGGCTGTGCTGTTTTGCGGGGGACAATTTTCTGATGTTTGATTGCCTTGGGTAAGACATTTTTGGTGAATCATTGTACCGAAATGCAAAGAAGGTAACTTGAGAAAGATGCTTATGTTTCTGTAGCGCTCTGCAGCAGATGTCTCCTATTTACTGCTTTATTTTATTGCTTAATGACTGGATCTCAAGTAATTGAACAATTTGACAGATATTTATTTGTAAAACGTGATTCATTTAGTCAGACATTGTGAAACAGTTTCATGCCAGTTCTAGAGATTCTGGTAGAACTTTCTAAAGATGCAAGCGTTCAAGTAAATTGCTCATGTCAATAGCACATCCACTTTTTACTGTTCTTTACTGCACACAAATATTTGAGTTGACAAAAAAGCACTGGTGAACAGACTACAGGGACTTCTGAACTTTAATCAACCACAAGCACTGGCAGGGTTCAGAAGTAATTTCCTAACTATGAATCACCTGCAGACAATGAATCACATACTGGAGAAGATTGCCAAATAAAACAAGCCATCATGTATAGCTTGCATTGACTGGACTCTGGAAAGGCCTTTGATTCACCTAGCTGAAAGAGAAGCTGTGATGAAAGCTCTGAAATAAAGGCATAAAAGAATGTAGGAATCCCAAACCACATCTGCTAGCAGTGAACGGCGACATTTAAGTTCGACAAGGAAGATAAAAGAAAACGAGACTAAGCAAAATATCAGGCAAGGAGGAGACACTATCTTACTGGAAAAGAGTTGCCTGGAGAAGAGCTTCACAAAGCATTTCTGGGAAGAAGACCTTAACTTAACTTCAAACATATGTGCAAGCTCAGATTTCGACTCTGATGGAGCAGTTGTCTTTTCTGAAATGGCCAATGGTCTCCCAGTGATGTTGAGGGGAGCTGAAGTGTGGGGATTGCAGGGAAGACAAATGGCAGGCGAAGGCTGAGAGGGAAGGCAGTCTCCTGTCTGTCAGCCTGCTGCTTGCTGGGGTGAGCAGAAAGCTTTTCCAGTGATTGCACAGGCCGCTATGACGGTCATAAAAAGCAAACTCTTTCTGCTGAAGAAGAGGTGTTAGATTTCTGTCTGCAGCTTAAAGGGGCCAAGAGTTTTGGTGCTAACAAAAAAAAAAAAAAGGACCAGATCTTGTATAACATTTTTCGGAGGCAAAGATGAAGGAAGGAATAGTGAAATAGGAGAAGAAACCAAAACCTTCCTGGAGGCTGTAAAGGACGGTACATAAGAGTAAGTCCTACCACAAGGAAGAGAAATAGAAGGAGGAATAAAATTTACTCGTTTAATATTTTATTTCTTATGAGAGGTATTTGGCCGTGCTTTCCCAAACAGTGAGACAATAGCTGCTGAAGCAAAGACAGTGGAAGGAAAAAAAACCCCTGCAATTACCTAGACTTTGATGATTCCTTCTGTTTGTGCCAGTATTCAATAAACCCTCAAATTGCATGCTGTAGCAGGAGAGTGAATTTACTGCAGCCAAAATCGTATGAGTGCAATGAATCAAGACAAGCCTTTCTGCACTGCTCAGGTCTGGCTCGTGTATAATGCTCCACGTACGAGTGCATACTCTGTTTCTTATACTTGGCGTAATTGAAAAGAATGGCAAAGCAGAATTTCCAAATTGGGATAGTCGCTACCAGCTAATTAAGCAAAACTTGCTGCCAAAGCCTGGGAGCATCACGAGTATATCACTGCTGCTGTCTGCCCGGCAAGGCGAGCAGGCAGAAGTGCCTTAGCTCCTGCCTGTTTCTTGGCTTCTCAAACAGGCAGTGAATAGGCAAAAAAAATGCATTTGCTCCCCAGTACCAGCCAACAAGGAGCTGCGGTAGCCCAGAGCTTGTATACTCGGCTGTAGAGAGCCCTGACAACAGTTGGAAATCCTCTTACTGGAGAATGTGTAATTGCCCAGGGTCACTTCCAGTTGGCAACTGGCTCTTTACTGTAATTTGTTTTGAAAAAAGCCACTTCTGACCCACAGGAGGGAACGCCAGCAGTTCCCCCGAACAGCCACGAGAGAGCAGCCGGCAATTAGGGCTGGGAAAGCTCTGCACTTCTCTGCAAAGAAAAATAAACCACGGGCAACATGAAGAGAAATCTGTCGCAGGATTCCCTCTTCGCATCGCTGTCTTTGAACCAAACTGCAGTCGGACGTGCGAGGCAGTTCACTACAGCCTCGTTACCTGTTTGGAGCCCCAGTTTGCTCTGAGGTTTAGCTGTGGAGCAGCACATCGGGGCAGCAGCTGTAAAATACTGCCCCAGTGCAGGAGATAGAAGGGTTTGCTCCCAGTTTATGGTATTCTTGGTCAAAGCCAAATGCTGCCTAATGACTGCTGGCAACGTCGACAGCCGTTTAGCAGCAGCTAGCTCTTACCTAACTTGTCCATTTTCTTGCGTGCCGAATAAAACTCAGGCATCAGCTGATCAAAGAGCCTGCCCATGAAATGCAGCTGAAAGAAGTTTTCCACACTTTATTTCTCACATGTTAGATACATTGATACGGACAAGAAACGCTGTGCTTACAAGCAGGGCTCTGGGTGGAAGGGTCCTTCACCCTTCTCCATCCCCATGGGGCACATTTCTGGGCTCTCACGAGAAGAATTGCAGCATTCGTGGCGGCAGCCAAAGCCTCCGTTGTTTTTTGAGAAGCTTATGCCAGCTTTACCGTAAGGACCGGGGTGAGCTCTGAGAAGAAGACGCACAAATAAGAAGTAATGGAAAATCTTTTACATAAAGGCTTCGTGTTCCTGGACAGTGCTTTCAGACGTGCCAGATAGTATTAAAAAAAAAAAAAAAGAAAAAAAAAAGAAAATGCAGAAAGCTCTGCCCCTAAGCCTCAGATCACATATGAATCATGTCGTTCACGAAGCACGTGTTTGTTCGTGCGGTCAGCGGGGAACATATTTTTGCAGGCATGTCAGAGTGGCCGTGGGGCTGCAGTGCAGGTCTGGGGCAAGGTGCCCAGCCAAACACCGTGCCAGCCTTGAGCATCCCCCAGGGTCCAGGCAGGGATCTTTGTCCTTCTGCTGGGCAGGTGGCTGTCCTCCCTTCGGTGGAGACGTTTTTTTGCTCCCAGGTCAGAATTTGGGAACACTGATGGTCAGTAAGGCAGAGAGAAGATGCATATGGCTGGAAGGTTTGTAAAGGGGATGGGGTGGTTTGCCCCACAGCCTCGAGGCACCCAGTTCCTAGTGAGGAGCCTTTGGCAGCATCAGCCCTGCTGTCCAGTACTGTCAAGGTGGAACCTTTCAATAGGAATTAAAAAAAAAAAAAATAGAAACAACAGACAGTTTAACTGGTGATTAAACACCAATACTGCTCGTTTTGTATTTGGCTGCCCACTGCAGAGATGCTCTGGCTCCAGTAATTCAAGCAGTTTCTTATGACTTGAGTTCAAACCCAAGCAACACCAGCAGAAGCTCTGCCATGCACCTGCCTGCACTGGTATAGCAGTGCACACACTCAGGCATGAGCACAAGGACCTTTAACCAGGGCTAATTTGAAAGCATCTCCTTGTTCCCAGCGTTACTCACAGCTGCTGTAGCTGCTGCCGTCCGTTGGGTGAGCAATGAATGGTATCTCCCAAACTGTGCAAGTGTAAGTCTATAAAATCAGAGAGGAGTGAAAAACTGCAGAACGTGCAAAGCCGTGTTTGAAACCATGTCAAGTCCAGGAGTATTTCCAATCCTGCCTTTGGGAAAGTCAGCCCCTAACTCAGCTGTTACATCACTCAGAGTACTGCGTGGAGGAGGACCCCTAATTAGGACTGGACTTACGCATGAGAGAAAGGATGAGAAAGCAAAATCTTGGTTAATCCAAAGGGTTTAAGTTAGTGTAGATACATTCAGCTGGTGGAGGTGAGATGGTTGATTCAATACCAGGCGCCAAAAAAACGTACCAGAAGGTGCTTTGAAAGACTTCCATGATGTTTACTGGGAAGAGGAAGAACCCTCCAAGTGAAGGATAGAATGAGTCTACCTCTTTCAGTAAGTTTGGGTTTATTGAAGGGCAATAACAAACACTGCAGGTGATGCCGCAGGGTGCCAAGCAGCCAGCGCTCAGCGAGGGCTCACGAGGGTTCTCCCTCCATCCACTTGATCATCCTCGAGTGCTTTCAGAAGTTAAAATTCCTCCTTCGGCTCTATCTCACAGCCAGGAAATGCTGTTTATATATGTCAGCAGCAAAGAGATCTTAACTGAATCTGTACAAGCGACGTTCTGAGTTCAGAGAGCAAAAATAATCGTTCCAAAAATGTGCTTGGGTTGAAATGGAGCTAGGATTGCAAAACTCGGGTGGGTGATGGTGTGGGCTGACGGGCAGGCTGCTAAAGACACCTTCTGGATCTGTTCTAGGAATTGCTTATTAACCGCTTCGATAATAAACAGAGAGATTAAGAGCATGTCATAAAAGCAAATCCCGTGAATGTTTCACTCGATCTCCTCGAGCACGACACGTTTATTTCCATTCAGAAAAAAGCCCTCCGTTGCCGACTCCGTAACGTGATGCAATGTTTGCTTCAGTTAATGATTTTTAAAGATCTTTCGTTGGCCGTTTAATGCCGTAAATGCTATAACTGCAGCTGAGATTGGAGGGATGGGTTTGCTTTCTTCCATGTAAACACTGTCAGAGGAATTGAAAGTCTTATTTTAATCTTTATCAGCCACTTTCGGGATGGCCACGCGCACCAAAACCGGCGTCCAGCGACGTCGCAACGAAATGTTGCTGCAGGCCTGATGCTGCAAAGCAAGTAAGTGATTTACTGCTGTACGTGGCTTCACGTGTGCTTCTGTATTAGCAGCACTGGCCCCAGAGGCAGGGGCTGCTTTCAGAAGGTGCTGAGCAATGAATTATTTTAGGGCTCTTATGCAGCAGACGCTGGCTACTAAGTGGTTGCTTGCTCAGCCTCTTAAGTGTGGTTTTAGCAGTAAAGATGCCTATTTCAACTTCACCTCTGAGGGAAATGTCCTGGCGTATTTAATGTAAGCTTAATTGCATTTTAACCCTTTCTTTAAGTCATGTTAAACTCGGGGCTCTGGCTGCTGAGATTAAGCAGAAAAGCGCTCACGTGTCATTCGGTTAACTCACCCAACTCTGCAGAGACAGGGGGCTTAACAAGAAACACTTGGCACTTAAGAAGGTTTTCATTTCTGCTCCGAGCTAAAAATTACTTCTCACGTCTGAATTCTGAAGTGTGTGAAGAAAATGCATGAGTAGCTGGTTCTTTCCTCAGCCTTAAGAAAATAAGTTAGAGTGGGTCCTTGCAATCTGCAGATACTTGTGCTTCCAGGATTGTTTCAAGATACAATTGTTAGGCATGTTTAAAAAAGAAAAAAAGGATCTTTCAAGAGCTCATTTCCCAGAACATTACCAGCCAGCAGCCTTTATGGGTTTACACCACAGAGCAATTGTTGACTAATACTATGTGCTTTGTAAAAAAAAAAAAAAAAAAAAAAGAAGAAACAAACTGTTATATGTTTTTTTGTTGAGATATATTTAGAGAGCTTTCTTATTGTTAAGAGCTTTAGGAACAATAATCAGTGGTATGTCATTCTGGTATTGTTAGCAAAGTCCTTTCTATTGAATTTTCAAGATGTTGTAAAGTGAGATTATGTGAGTAGCACCTCTGGACACTTTTTCCCATCATTGTGTTGGTATCAATCGCTGACTTCCACTGTTTCTCCTGGTATTAAATGAAAATGTTGTTTCCCACTACGCTGATTGGAGGCTTTATAATGCATGACATAACTGATAACCCTACTGAGATTATGCATTGTAGGATTCGAGCTGCACGAGAAATTTGGACAACAAAGTAGGTGGCCACTCTGACTGGGAGACGGAGTTTAAAAGAAAACGTACCGGGATCATTGTTTCAGCTGAAACTAAGAAACATTATAAATGGATAATTTGTGAGGCCGGTCCTTCAGGTTTGGGAGAATTTATTATTATTTTTCTTTTTTTTTTTTACCGTGGGGAAGGGGATAGAATGTATTTTCCAATGGCAAAGTGCTGCCCCCAGCCTTTTCATCCCCAGCGGAGCTGTGTTATAGCAGAAACCAACACCCTGCTGAGGCTTCTGACATTTTCCAAAGAGGAAATATTAAAAATTCAGTGGCAGAGTGGAGGAGAAGGAAGTTATGTTTTGGAACTAGCGGCGAGCTGAGAAAGCCAGATTTTTTGACTCTATAATAAAAAGTGAAAATAATGAGAGGCTTTGAGCTAGCTCCTGTCTTACACACACCACCAGTATCTGAGCAACAGAAAGACCGATATAAGGAGTTCCCTTATAGATGCTTTTGGCCCGTACCAGTTCCATTACACCATGTCAGGTTGCTTTGGTTTCACACTCATGCCTCAGAGGGATTTCTGGGGGTGGCTGAGCCATTCCAACACTGCTGTGCCACCCTGATGATTACTTAAACACATTTCTTCTCCTAGCATCACGCCATATTTACGCTGCTTAAAGATTTTTGTTGTTTTACGTTGGTGTCAGTATTTGGATTTACCCCAGCCCCAGCTCCTGCTCTCCTTGTTCTTGCAGCGAAGTTCCTTCCAGCACAAGCAGAGCTTGGCTTACAATTGGCTCCAGGGGGAAGGAGAGGTCACCATGACTTTCCATGTGTCCTTCTTTACAAGTAAGGAAGGAAAGCATGGTGAAAATCCAGTTACCAGTCCTGCTCCTCCACTCCAGCTTCTCACCATGGTCTGTACACTGAGCAACAAATTCACTGGGACAGATTCTGACCTGATTCTGGCATTCCTCAGCTGACAAGGTGTCAGCTCCAAAAACTAGTTCTTGATCTCCCATTCTAGGTTTTTATGGATGAGTGTAAAGCTGGAGCGGGCTGCTCCACGCAGTGGTTAAGGTTTTAATAGCTCTTAAGTAATAAAACTAGCATAACAGCTTCCAAAAAGAGTACCAGGGAATCAGCTCTGAAAGTAATGAAGGTCTTTACTTTGTTAGAGTGAATTGCAAAGGGTTTTGTGGCTTGTGGTTGCACTGAACAGAGATTCTGGGGACCCTTCGGATGAAGTTATTACTGCACAGTTGTGATTGCAGCCAACCAGACTTCACATCTTTGGGAGTCCCCTGCTGAGAAAGGGCAAGCACGGCCATGCACACGTCGTGCTGTTACGTTGCACAGGGACTTCACGTTGTTCCTAGGGTTGCAAAGTCCCTCCTTCACGGTGTGAGTATGGTGCTGGATATAACGTGCTCCAATTTACAGGCACATCTTCTCTGTCTTCTTTTGAATAATTTGCTTTTTTCCAGTCTATTCAGTAAATCTTAAGGAACGAGCTGCAGCAGGACGATTCTTCCGAGTTTAACATTGGCCTAGTGTCCTATTCAATTTTTAAAAATACTGAGGTTGTTTTTACAGATCAGTTTTTGCAAGGGAACAATGTAATGCCGTAAGAGGTCCTTGCTTTTTTGTTGCTGATGTTTTCCTCCTCTGGAAGGACAAAGGCACACAGTGTTCTCCTGGGGGCTGCGGGGACGTTTGGGAAGAACCCAGCCGCTGTTTGTCCGACCAGCGTCAGCCAGGAGGGACTGGAGGCTCAAAAAGATCCCCGGCCATGCTCAGCCTGCAGGCAGATTGGTGAGAAGATACAGCAGGTGGGTGAGTAACAGGCCTGGTGGAAGCAGGAGAGAGGTTTGGGTGCAGTGAAACACGTGGCTCCGTAATTTGGATGAACCATTTTTAAATGAAGACCCTGCTCTGCCCTCCAGTGTTTCGTGTTTGTTGTTCGTAGGGATCTGAAATTGAGCCCTCTGCTTGGGGTTCCCACACAAATCCTGCTGAAATTCTGGGTTTAAAGCCTCAGTTTGCTTCAGTTCATCTCCACATCTCAGCTCACGCCTTTTTTTTCCGAGTGCTTTAGCACTTGAGCTGCAATAAGAATGGTTACTATGCATTTTGGGAGCCTACTGAGTAGACACGTCTGGGGACACGGAAATCGAATGAAGGGCAGAAAATTCTCAAAATCGTGTCATGTTTCGCAGTCCTTCAGGCTGTGATCACACCTGGGTGACACGGGGCCAGGCCCACGCTCCAGAGACACAAACATGGCGGCTGGGGGCACGGCGCCCAGCCCTGAATCCTGCCACAGGTGCCTGAAGGCTTCTTGGGCTGCAGGACCACACGGCCATCTGGTGGCTTACCACCCTGAGCTGTTTCATCCACTGTTAGTAAAAGGAGTTCTCACTCCACTTAACCTCTTCCAGGTGCTTTTGGAGCCTGGCTTCCCATGCAGCAGCCCTGAGGAGCAGTCATGGTGGAGTAGAACCCCAGCACAGGCCTGGGCCAGGGGCCGTGCTGCTGAGTGACCACGTCCCGCTGCTGCGGGCCTCAGCCCAATTAGCTTGGGGCTGCCCAGACCCTAATTGGGCCTGACATGTGCCTTTTTAAAGAGACTCCCCAGGAATTAAAGTGCTACTTCTACAGTTTGAGTTGGCTGGGGATGCGAAACGTGACACGATTTTGAGAATTTTCTGCACTTACCATGAAACAAATACGCCACAGGTATCAAGCGGGCTTTGTTTGGGGGCTATAATCGTATTACAAATTGAACATTTCCACATGTGTGTGCTGGCAAATCCACCCTCTGCTATCTCACACATATCTGCCCCAAGGTACAGATGCTGAGGTCTTGACACAGCATAATGCAGATCGAAATATATTTCCCAGATTGCCTTAGCGCATGCTAATGAAAACGAGGAATAAGGGCTGAAAGAAGCAGCTGTTTAAAATTTTCTTCAATCCCAGAAAATCAACTTCTTAATTACTGATAATTTAGCATCAAAATGACCACTAACCCCTTTCTCCCACCAGACCCTCCTGCGTGGGGAGCCCTGCTTCCAGACTCTCAGGCAAAACTTCTCCTTGGCAGTGCAGCATTTCATCACGTTTCTTTAGCCTTTCTGGAATTAATTAGTATTCAAATAAAGCAGGAGAAAGGAGGAACCTTTCTGAAGGGACCTTCTTGCAGACCCTCCAGTCAAGCGGGCCGGTCGCAGCAGTGCTTTTATATTTGCACAGCACCTTTCATGATGAAAGGTTCTAAAAACTTCCCTGAGTGGATTTACAGATGCAAACAGCCTCGGCTGTCACACAGTCACCCTGCATTGAATTAAAAGGAGCCTCTGCTTGCAGGATGCCGTGGCACAGAGCTCTGTGTTGGCTTATGGTCGTCCTCAGGGGCACTTGGTCCCCAAAAAATGCAGCTGGCAGATTTGGGAAAAAGGCTCCAGTCCCGCAAGTTCCTGTCTGTGGGGCCTCGTTTCAGGGTTTATTTAAACGTTATCCTGATTAAAATCTCGATTCTGGAAAAATGGTAAAATTTGCTTAAAATTGTTTTCCTCTGACAACAAATGAATCTAAGTCGGGAAGGAGGGACGGAAAAGAAAAACGGAATATAGTGTATTTTTTTAGGTTTTGTTACTCGTTCTCCCCTTATCCTGCTCCCCAGACTTCGTTAAGTGAATCTGAACTGTAAAGCTGAGCATTTCCTAATGTTGGCACCATTTTCTACATCGAAACAAAAGATGAATTAATAAGACCAGTGGAAGCCACATACTAGGTATACTCATAAAACTTACACAGACTTTCAATGGGATGGGAAGAGGATGGTTTTGGCCGGGATTCAGAATACATTTTTCTTCCAACTGGAATCCTTGGCAAGGTACGTGGTCTTTGACATGGAGAAAGGCTCTTCTGTTTGGTGCGAGAGGGATGTGTTTTGTTTAAATCATTACTGGAAGCATCTTTAAACTCAAGCAGCTTTTCCGCGCCGCTCCGTGACTGACCGGCAAAACCACAAATGAGACTTAATGCGGCTGGAAGGCAGCGCGGGGCGGGGAAAGGATCCAGGAGCTCGCAGAGATCCTGCGTGCGCCTGAGAAAGGGGGAACTGACAGAAAGTTTTGAAGTTCAAGACGTGAACGCAGCAAGCGGCCAAACTGAACCTCCGAGCTGAAGCAGCCTCTCAAATGGTTTTATAACAACTTCCCCTCCCGTTACGCCGCAAACGCGGCTGTTAACGCAGTGAGGCAGTGGGGCTGAGACAGGAGCAGCGGCTCGGACTTGTGTGCTAGCGAGGGTCTGGGCCAGGGTGAGCTATTGATTAATCATCTTGTCACGCTGGTGCTTTGTTATATTCTGTAGATAGAAACCGAGGCACTAATACGCTGCTCCATCCCGTAGTGAGTCTGCTGTATCGCATGGGAACGATTTGTTGACTTATGGAAAACTACTACAGTGGGCTGAACAGTAGGATGATGCTGAAACAAGCTGAAGGGATTTTTTATTTAAAACTACTCGAATAACTCTTTTCTTAAAAAAAAATCACTGCAACAAAAGGCCAGAAACTTGGGTCTTCACTTAGCAAGCTGGGCAAGTGTATATTTGTTCCTATCTACATGGGGAGGTTTAGGGAAGTTACGACAAACAAAAGAACTGCCCAGTGTTCTTCATTTATGAGGGAGATGAGGTAGCTGGTGAAATCTTGGTTTGCTTTTCAGTTGTTCCTCTCTGTAAATAACAATGCTGTTGAGAAAAGGCAGTGAAAGTCAAGGTCATGGTAAGGTATCTAAATGACATTGAAGGACCCGTAGAGATAAATCTGTCTCCCTTTGTTCCAAGCTTTGTGTTTTCATTTCCAAGTATCTCACTAGCACTAGAGGACTGCAAGTCAGACGTAGTTTTCTGTACTACAAACTCATTTGTTTCTTGGTACGTTGCAAAATATTTTTTACTACCCTACAGGGATCATCATAAATTAAGGAGAAGAAAAAAGCCCTTCACAAGTAAGTCTAGGTGAATAACAGTCATACATCAAGATGATCAAAGTGGTGAGTTTTCTTCCTCTTCTTTGAAATCCCTATGTTTTAACTGGCCTGAGTGGCCCTTCTCAACATGGTTCCAAGCCCAGCACGTTGTCTACCCCCTCTGTCTACCCCACCCCACACATAGACCCTCCCCATACATGGGGAACCTCCCCAAGGGTCAGCAGACTCAGGCATGCGTCGGTTAAAATAGCCCTGCAGCTCAGCTCAACAAGGCCCTTCCTTGACAGTTATATGATGGGAGAGTGCTAAGTAACCCAGAACATGAAACCCAGGGGAAGCTGTCCCACCCTATCCCCACCTTCCAAAAAAACCCTTTCATCTAGGTCAGGTGAGGGCAGAGCTGATAAGAACTGTCACTGCATCAAATTAAAGGAGAAAACGATCTGGAAAGTTGTTTGCAGATAAAACTTGACTGATTAATCTATTTGTTCCCTTTATTTGGCAGAAACTTAAAACCGAGTTCCACGGTGACTTTAACTGCATGAAAAATAATGGGCTATTTATGCAATTATCTGCACGTACCTGACCGTTGGCTCAGGCCAATGAAGTGAGGACAAGACCATGAAAGCAGGCTTTTTATATATTTATTTTTTCCTTTTTTTTTTTTTTTTTCCAGGTGTGGTTTCGGTGAGAATCACAGGCCTGTAGGTCACAGCTTGCCATTGACATGTGCTCCATGCTCGGGAGCTGGCAGTGCCACCCTAGGCAGTCCGTGCCCGTCCTTGCTGTGTTCAGCCATGCCAGTGCCCATGCTGCTGCCTGGTGGTAATCAGGTGAGTCAGACCAGAAGGCAAGAATGACATCCTGGTATCCTAAAATGCAACTTAGCACCTGATGAACTATGAGAACTCTAGGCATTAAACAGGTGAATGCAGTTGTGCTGCTTGGGGGGGGGTCTCTGGCCAGCAGGACCTTTGCATGCCTTTGCACTGTGCTGAAGGCCTCTGGCTTCATTGTACTTCTGGCTTTATTGGTGCCAAATTTAACCCAGCCTCCCACAGATCCTAGCCCCTAAATGTTCCTTTCCCACTGAACAGTGCTGTATCTTTGCATGTGGTTACTGCACTGGGACAGTGCGAATGAGCTTATGCCAGCTTCCTTCCATCTGGTGACAGCAACCCTTGGTCCTATTGCAAAAAGAAAGAAAAACAAGACTCTGCAGCGTGTCACATCGACTCTGGTGAGACACTGAAACGTGAAGGGTAGCCGGGAGCTGTAGCTGCAAAGGGCAAGTCTGGGGGGGTGGTGGGAGGGACATCCTCACCATCCCCTTTGAACCCTCCAGAAGTGTACTGAGATTTGGGGTTGCCAAAAAGTGGGAAGTTGGACGCTCAGATTTTGGGGTTGACCAAGCCCAAGCTGCTGCACCCCACGCCGTGGTTACTGTCAGCGCTGCGGACACACAGGAGTGCCCTCTTCACTGCCCACACTGCAGATGAAAAAGGAAATTTTTGACCTGACCCAGACCAAAAAAAAAAAAAAAACCAAAAGGTAAGAGATTCCTTCAGTTTTGTAGTCCTTTATTTTTTTTTTTTTTTAAGTTGATCCTCCCATAGTAATGTACTGAAATGCGTAACAGTTACATTGTACAAAGCATTTAAAGAAAGTACCTCAACTTGCCGATTATTTCAAAATGAGATTATAAACAAAAGGAAAAAAGAAATCTGGTCCCTCACTAAAGGCCAAAAAAACCCCAAAAATAACTGAATGCCTTCCGTTCTTTCTTTATTTTTTTTTTTTAAAACATAAATTTGGAACACTTCATCTTACAAATAGGATTAACATGAACATAACATCACACAAGCTCGCAGACAACCAGCATAAAATATCGGGTACAGTTTTTAATCAGAAGAATCATGCTTTCATGAAGAAATCATAACTGTTTATACAATTGAATCAATTTACTGTATTACAAAAAAAAAAAAAAAAAACTAAGTCGCATCTATTAGTTATTTAGTTCATTAAAAGGAAAAATAAAAATAAAAGAGGAATGTAAGAAAATTTCAAACACTGTTTTGCACTCCCATATACACAGATCAGTTCACCTCACTTTTTTAAGTACATGGGTGCCTACATCATGACGCAGTGGGGGACTGGAGCAGTGCTGTTTGTTACAGGAACAGTGCTATTGGAATCAACAAACGTTTGTTTGCCAACAAATAAATACATGGTACACACAACACAAAGGAGGAATGAGAGGGAAAGGGGGAAAGGAAGCAACACAACGAAGTAGTGACATGATTGTCTAAAATTAAAATCTCCTTACAATGATTGGAACTAGTGGTGCTGTCGATGGACGCGGTGCTTTCACGGAATTATCGGGATGATTTCGCTTCTCGGAGTAGTGAACATTCATAGTTTACAATATACACAAGCCTCTTATGTATTGTTTCTCATAGTTCTTTTTTTTTTTTTTCTTTTTTTTTTTCTTGTTTTTCCTTTTTTTTTTTTAACAATGCAGTTGAGAAGGCAAAAGAATTACGGAGAGAACAAAATATTCCCTGTTAACTTCTTTCTACATTTATGATGGATAGTGTGCATTCGATATATCTATTTTCTTTCTTCCTTTGAAGGGCTAAAATGCATAAAGCTTTAATGAAGAGATTTGTACATAAAAGCAACTGTTCCCAATCCCGTGTCAAACTATTTTATACAAAAAAGAAAATCAATTCAGTTACTACTTTAAAGGAGTGCCCGTGTGTGTATCAATGCAGTCTTAACCCTTTTGCCCCTGCCTCTCAAAGCCGGGTGAACTGGAAGACACTTTTTCCCGGCCCCGGTTTACATAATCCACTGAAACTCTTTTTTTAAGTCGCATTGATCCTCCAGAAGTCAGCAGCTGCCTTTGCTGTGCAAAACAAAATATTGAGAATAAATAGTTTCTTTCTTTTTAAAATTATTCAGTTTAAGGTCACCAGACTTTAAATGAGTGACCCTGCAGATTTATAAGGCATTCTGCTCAGCAGTCTTTTAAATAGTCATCTATGAAAGAGCCATGCTACTGGTTTGGACTTGGTCCCATTCTTGGTAAGACTTCACAATGTCATACGTGACTGATGGATTGGATGGCGCTGGATTCTGCAGCAGCTCTCGCCATACTGTGCCACATATTGGGAGAATTGTGGGATGCAGAATGAAGGGAGTCCTTGTCGGAGAGAGAGAGCATCATGGCATACGCCTGGATGGGGAAAGAAGGAGAAAGAAGAGGTCACGCTGCGGGTTCTCTGAGCTTAAAACCATGCAACTTCCATGTGGTTGAGGCGTCTTTTAGACCACCACTGGTATTCTGAGTTCAATGAAAAAAATCACAGTGCATGAGGTAAAACCACTGTCAGCATTTCCACTGACATTCGTGACTCACTAATACTATTATCTGAGCTTTCCTCTGGCTTCATGAAGCTCTGAAAAAAAACTTTGATAAAAGGCAAGGTCCCGCAGACTCATTTGCCTTCACGTTCTTGGCAAATAGGCTTTTTTCATGAGCCTGAAGAACCACGTTATCTTTTGGCTGCTACAGTATTTCACCAGCTACTACAGTCTCCTTTGCTGTGGCCTTCTCCACAGGTATATTCTGCATGTTTTAAAACAGGAATCTTACAGGGGCTAAAAAGATGCTTTTTAATTAATGTTTAAAAATATTCAAGAAATGCCACTTGAACATTGGCCCAGTTATCACTGTTTTTAAATCACGCCCATTGACCTAGATGAGGTAACATCAATAGACCTTAAAAAAACCACCACAAAGGCAAGCCAGCCAGAAGACCAAGCAGCATCCTTGCAGGGCTGCAGCTAAACTGCATGGCAGCCACATAAACACATGGGATGTCTGAAAGCAGGGAGAAGATTTCTTATCACAGCAGGAAGCAAAACAACAAAGAAGAAAGAAAATCCCCTGGTACTGGGGCCAGAGCACCCTGCGCTGTCTCACTCTGTACTGGGAGTGCAGTGGGAAGTTGGACGCTCAGATTTATGGAGGTGAAGCCCAGCCCTGCCTGACCAATCTGAAACGACTTGGCCTGCCACAGACTAACAGCTTAATCCTTTAGGTATTGGGTGACAATAACATTTTAACTGAGTTAAGCTTTTACCTGGGATTTGGATTTCCTGTACAATGGTTGTTTTAGGTCCTCTGGCAGCTGGGAAGTATTGAAAGCTGCCAATTCAGCTTCACTATATTGATTTTCTTCCATTTTCCTCATTTTGAGGCTATCTGTGAAGTGCCTTATGTGGTCCAAAGCTGAAAGTCCAGTCTTATTATACTCCTCCTCTTTATACCTACAAAAACACCACAGAGGTTATAGGGACTTTTAACATCAGTTAACTGGAGGCTGCCAGTGAACTGCTGTCGCTCAACACTTCTCAGACATTCACCTCTACTCCAGGGTTTGTAACCACCTGCACCAAAAACCACGTGTGCTGCAGAGCAGCCTGATAAGCAGGAGGTTTGAAGGAGCCCACAGAGCCCCTTGATGTCCTGCTGGTGATCTGGAGTGCACGGCCACGTTAGCCAAAGCACCCTTGGTAACATTCAGTGCTGCCCACCACCACCAGCTTGGGGTTTAAGGCTGATCCTCACTGCAATCCCTCTTCCTCTCAGATTTACACCTCTGATTTTTCTCCTTTTACAGGTTCATAAACCACCTCGCACTGTGGAACTACGGTCTGGAAACAAAAGGAACCGTATTTTCTATTCTAAAGAGGAGAGAGTGGGCAGCAGAGAGAGCAGAAGTGGGAGAGGCTGTCTCTCTTCTGGTGTCTCCACAGCCTTTCATGAGACCATTATGGGCTATTAGGGTATGCTTAAGGAGCAGATAACATATCTCCCAGGAACATTTCCTGTCTCACCCAGAACATGACAATAGCTCCCTGAGCACACTTATTTTTCCCCTCAGAGGCCACGGTTTGCATGAAGAGACTGAAAACAGGGCTGGTATTGACCAAAACACGGATGCATGTTGCTATCGTAACAGGAAAGTTGGCTACCTCGGACAGGTTCCCACGGCACACAGTTTGGTGCTGGCACTCTTGTATGGTTTATTGTTTTTATTTGTGTATCGAGCGAACCAATACTAGGAAGGAACCAACCTGCCAGGGGAAGCTTTGCAGTTCATGTCCAAAGTACTCGTTTCCTCGTAATCCTCCTCAGGAGTCCCCTCGTGCATGTCACTGGTGACAGGCTCTTTGACTGTTTTCCCTGCAATTTCACTTTCTTCATCTTCTTCGTCCATCATTACTTCATCTTCTGCCTCTTCGTCATCCAACAAATCTGAGTTCTGGCTGGTTACCATGGCTTTTTCATCCTTAAAGTGGCTGCCATTCATTCTGAAAGTACCAGAAGAAACAAACGCGATCATCAAAAATCACTCGTGAAAGCTCGGTACCAGTGGACTGTCAGAGACGGATCTAAAAAGGATGTGCCAGTAAAATAATATAATTTCCCAAGGGAAAAAACGCCTGTATTATTTATCTTCCTGAACTTCAGACATTAGGTGTCACTGTAGAAAATGCCACTGGAAATCAGTGGGGCATTACAGTGCAATCAGCACGGGATTTTCCTGTCATCCTGAGAGCCTAAACTACTCTTCAAGAGGAGGGATGTTCAGATATCCGTTCCAGATTTTCTCACGCATTATTTCATCTCCTATTTCCAATCATGTATGTAGTCTAGGCAAAACAACTCATTGACTTTTAGCAGAAGCCGTAGGGGTCAAGAAACTCTGAAAATCAGATCTGGCATTTTCAGCAGTGACATCCAATACTGCGTTCAGCGTTTTAAAGTCAAAATTACATGGATAATTAATTTTGCACACCACCATCCATTTGGAAGCCATATTACTTAACGTATGGATTACATACATGGGAACCTAAGTGGTTCAGCTGAAGACCCAAAGAGTTGTCTGTAATATTGCCTCCACACTGAACTGCATTACTGACTGATTTGAAGAATTAAAGAAAGATCACAAAACATTTTAAATGAGAAGTCTTTAGTCTTGTGAAATGAGCACATGGAGAACCCTTCGGTCCAATACACTGTTACTGCATTGTCTCTTGCTTTCAGACTTTTCTTAACTACTTCCTATGGGATCTTCTCAAGGACGTAACTTCCATGCTGTAGTAGGGGTTTACTTGCTAATGGCCTCAGCCATCAGGATTGGGTCTACATGCAGCTGCATCACGTCCACTGCATTAATTGAGTGCTAACAACACTCAGCACAACTACGGCATCAGCAAACACAAGGCCAGAAGCACTGGGGATAAGACAGGAGCCGCATGAATGCACGCCACCAGCCTATCTGCTCCGCTGCTTTACGTAGCATGGAGGCCTTGATTCAGCTATTGTTCTCATTGTGCAAAAGGTCCCTACTCTTCCAGGAATACAGTTACAAAAATGGAAACCTTATTGTCCGCCCGCAGTTTGTGTCAGACTGCATGTGCTTCAAACTGTGTGGGACAACGTGGAATATACCAACAGTTCTAGCTAGATGAGGATGAGACCTATCAGCATATTTGATATCTACTGGAAGACTCACTGTTGTAACAGATGTACGTTCTTGTGGAGGACATTCAAGTGAAAGATAGTTTATTACACAACAGCACAAATTTCCTCAACACAACAGTTTTATCTATTTTCTGAGCAAATTCCAGCTGATTGTCACAAGCCTTACTGGGGAACGGTCTGTTTATATCACAGTATCAAAAATCTGAGGCTATCCAGAGCCGGGAGAGCTGGAGCAACCACCCCCCTCTCTAAGTTAATCAGAGCAGTATCTCTTTATCATCCTTTATTTAAATAGGCAGATACAAGGAATTGCTGAGCATAGCTTGGGCTGCCAGCTTGTTTGTTATGCTCGATTGGGGCTGCTAGGAATGAGAGGGAGATGGACTACAACCAAAGTAACAAAAGCCATGTGATTAAGAAAACAGATTCTCTAATTATGCTTTCAAATGCAGCAATTTGCCAGGGATAAAATATCCATCAAAAGCAGTCCGAAGTGCCAAATTTAGAAAGGAAACACTGCATAACCCAGCAACCTTTTTGCTTTGCTGACTTCCTGTTGGAGGACATGTTGAGACCAGATGTGCAAAGAAAAAATCCCAAGCCCTCATTGCCAATCAAGATGGAATGAAATTTGAATATGCATGTAATCACTTAATCCAGTACTTGCAGGGAAATTTTGTTATGTCCACCATTTTTATGCCCTCACAAAGACATCTGGAAATGGAGAAGACAGTGAAGTTTGTCACCAACAGTAAGAAGGTTTTGATGTCGATAATGTAATGCCAACTCGAAAGCATAAATAATTCATAATGCAAAACCAGTCTCACAGAAATGTGTATAGCTGATATGTGTATCCCTGTTACAGCCTTTTTAGCTGAGCTATAATTTTTATTAGCTGAAAATACTTAGAAATGGCCTCTCTTCTACTAGCTTAAAAGGCCTGAAACACACCATACTTAATAAATCTTAATAGCTGTTTTCACCTACCCACAGCCTCACTGATGTTTTTGCTAGCAAGCATCTTTCTTGGCACTGACTTAGTTGCAGAACTGGACTTTTTAGACTTAATGTTCCATTTCATTTAAGAATTGAGCTTACTCTACTTTATTAACTACACGCTTAAATTGCATTTAACTAATCCTGCCATGCTTAGATACTGGATGTAGGGTTCACCCATTCTGCTGCGAACGTAAAACAAAGGAAATTTTAGCAGTCACTGCTTACCTGTCCTCTGAGTTTCGGGGGGATTGATTGTTGTGGTTGCTGTTTCCAATAAAATTCCTAATTTCTGTGAAGTAAGAATCTTCCTTGTCGTCTAGGATGGCCCCTGTGCTTTCCAGTTCTGAGTGAGGTGAAGATGTTGCAGTACCTTAATAGGAGAAATAAAGGACTTGCGTTGTTGCTCATTTATATTTTCTACATTGTATTTTCTAAATTAAATTGAAACAGAATTTTAATGGTGGTTAAACTGGTTGAGACCCAGTGAGAGCTGTTCGTGGTGCTCCACCAGCTTTTAGCTGTAAAAATGGCACTTAGAAGGGAGGAGTTATTATCCACAGGCTAAGGTAGTTCCCAGTTAGAATGACTATTTCCACTTATCTTTTGTGTTACCCTACAGCTTCAATACCATCAGACAACAACCGTGCTAAACCAATGCCTGAACTGAGCAAATGGAACTTAATTTTAGTGACTAATTATGTAGATTTCCATAAAGTATGAAGCAGGCATTGACATAACCATCCAGGTTTGTTAGCACTGAGAGAGACCAGTGGCAGACATCTTTGTGAGCTGGGGAACGGACAGCTCAGCCTTCAGTTCATGTACCTGGTTATTTCCACTGGAGCAAAAAGCAGACTGAAAAGTCTGCAGAGGTTTTATGAAACCTGGCAGATACCTAAAGCAGGCCAGCAATACTCAGTACAGACCGCTGCCTCTGCTGCTGCTGGGAGGTGACAAACTTGCTTTGGGGCATTTACCTCCATCGCGGGGATTTTCAGCTCCTGACAGTGGGAATATTTTACAGTGTGCCAAGAAAATCTTTGAGGGTACCCCCTGAGACTCTAAAGCTGGGATGTCTATCGACAGCCAAATCACTGGGATTCAACCAATTTTCCCTGTCTGTTCGCACAATGTTCTGGTTGGCTTAATTAAAGCCAAAAGAAAAGTCATCATCCAGCGGTATTAAGTTATACAAGAGCAGAGTTTATGCTGGGATTTTCAAAGCACTTTAAATGTCTGCAGAGCTTAGGCACTTACATATTTTCCAAAAATCCCCTCACCGGGGCAGACAGTGCAGAGTAACTTGTGCCTATTGACATGCTCAGACCTCAAAGTCTGCGCTGAAAGGGAACGTGAAGTCCTTGTATGCATACGTGAGCTGCACACCGGGCGCAATGGAAAGGGACAAGGCATACATACCAGACATGTTGCCATTCTCATGCTTTTTTAGATGTCTGTCAAGATTGGTTTGTTGACCAAAACACCTGTCACACAAGTGACACTTGAATGGCTTTTCTTTATTGTGGATATTACGGACGTGTCTCTGCAGGTTGGAAGATATGCTGAAGGACCTGTCACAGTATTTGCATCTGAAAAAAAGGAAAACAGGTGGGAAGAAAAGCATTTGTTAGTTGCTGAAAAAGTTAAGATCTGCCCTAAGAGACATGAAGCACCTTCCAGGATACGCCTGACTATCTCAAACTCTTGGTCCCCGTTGTGCCAAAACCCTCCCTCCAAAATGTTGTGGCTGAATAACTGGAGAGCCGTGTCCTTGGAAAGAAGACGTCACTTTTACAATTGGTATTTTAGCTTTAATTCACATTAGCCTTTATCTCTTAAATACTGTGCTTAGGAATGAGCATAACATTGCGGAGTTTATGGCATCGAATTAGCCTGGGTAATGGATTCCCGTGTTGTTAAAACTGTTGCACGCAAAGTTGGGAAGTTTGAAAACAGTAGAGCAATAACTATTGTTTCATGTGCTGCCAATACAATACAATTAAACACTTCTGGAAGAAACATGAAACAGATCTCTTCTAATGCTCAAATAAGGTAAAAAGGGCTATTTCTTTTCCTATTCTAAATTATACCGTGCGATTAAATCTTTTCTTGAGGAATTAGCTTGCTTGATTGCTAATCCCAGAGGAAATTTGGTTATCTTGCAAAAACCAGCAATAAACAATCCCAACCTTTAATACTGTGCCAATGTGAGTAGTTTAGTCTATCACTCTGGTACCAGAGGCATCAATTTTCATACTCTGCAGTGATTTGGAGTCCCTGAAGCCTTTACTGTATTGCTCTTTAAGCCATTACTAAGTCATACTATAACTATTCCAAATTCTCTCGCTGGCAACCAGCCAGCAGTCTTCACCACTTCAGTTTCTCAATCTTTCACTTCTCCTGTACTTCTCTCTACATGTCTCTTATGCTTGTCAATGATGTCAATTTTTCAGTGCTGAAATCACCCATTATGCTGCTAATTGTTCCTGGCTTTTATGTCATGGGCAAGCGTTACATGCATCAAGACCTTTCTTCAGTAAAATTAGATGTGAATCTCATTTCCCAAAGAGACTGCAGGCAAAAAAAAAAAAAAAAAGAAACAAGAAAACCCACCATATTGTTTCCTCCCAAACAATGAGCTTAGTCTGCTCTTTACAGGTCATAAAACGCAGAAATTTGTGCATTTGTTTTACTGGAACATGAGCTGGCTTCTTTCCAGCTGATTTAAATTAATCTTTCACTTTCAATAAGGCAAAGCTTCCATACACATTTCTGTGTGTCACTGTCCTGGATAAAATACGGCATACAAATCAATGGGAGAGTACACCCACATGGGTTTGGGTTAGCCAGACCTCAGAAAGCATCCAGATGAGGCAGGAAACATATAAATACAGTCATGTTTTTGCAACTGGGACCTTTCAGAAATCAGATGAGTGACGAAACACCCAACTTCAGGCTGAAAATAACACCACGGAGTTCTTACCGAAACAAACACAAGCACCAGTAAAAGCCCACTAGATTTTTGTAAGGCAGAACATGGCTGTGAGCCCTCTTGGAAATCCTACTCACTCCGAAGTGCCATCCATGCTGCATGGCAAACACAGGGCTGCAAATGGTGCCTGGGTGGCTGCTTACGCCAAAAGAATTTCACAGGCTGTGACCGAAAGCTCCCCCCATCTCTGCAAATTTTCATGTTTGCCATCGTCGCAGGACTCTGAGACACAAATTTACTTTCCCACGAAGAACAGAAATGTGATGGTGAGTTTAACCAGGAAAAACGTCCAGCTGCGAGGGGAACTCCATTTCTAGCAGCAAGTCAGAAATCCACCCAGCCCCTCCTGACAGCGTGAGCACAGGGCACCCTGCTTACAAGGGGCTGCCTGTTTTCGGATAAAAAATCGCAATGCAACGGTGGGTAGCGATGAGATTTCCAAAGTTTGAGCAGCAAAATGTCCCTGCTGGTACCAGTGGGGATTATCTAGGTCACTTAAAGGGCTCAGCCTCGACATGGCAGCAACCATGTGGGAACAGCGGCGTGACCTGCTGAGCCATGGGGACGTGCCTTTCCCCACGGCAATGGTATCTCACTCCGGAATTCACTGAGGTCAGTGGCAGAGCCACCATTAATATCCACTCTTGCACACATGTCCCTCTGCTCTATTCCCCCCCGGGATGTGTGGAAGGGGCTGTGGTACCTGTAGGGCTGCTCTCCAGTGTGCGTCCTCAGGTGACGGGTTAGGTTTGCCGATCTGGGGAAAATCTTGCCACAGTATCTGTGAGGAGAAAGGGCTCCGTAAGGCAATGCCACCTGTGCCAGCTTTGTTCCAGTCTGAGCTGCGTGAGGGGCACGGCCCAAATGGAATCACTGCTCTGTGGTACTACTGGCACTGCTTTGGTGGAATGACACCAAATAATGCTATCAATAAAAGCAGCAAATAAACACGAGTGATTGAGACATACACACACGTAGGAACGGAATCGGAACTGCTGGCACCAACCAGCTTCTTTTCTGCATAAGCAAACAGCACATGAAAACACACTAGTTTCAAAGACTGCACAAAATCTCTAATCTCATTCAGTGCTTATCTGTCACATTCAGATTTGGAATCGTGACGATCTGTTATTAAAGTCTTGGATTTCAACCTTAGTGAAGCAAATTTCAAACCCTTCCGCCAATTCTACGTGTCAGCGAACGTGACATCATTTTGTGCTCTGAGTAGGATCAGACCTGACAAGACTCAAAGATTTAATCCATCAAGGTGTATTTCTGTAACAACACGTCTTGAAAGAGGGTTACAAGTTCTCAGATAAGCTGACATGCACGTGTTAAACATCTGCATTCTGGAGATGATACAGAGACCTACATGATGCAATTTAAAAACCGTTCTCCAAGCTCCGTAACATGGCACAAGAGCAATGATGACTTTATATACATGTGCAGAAATATATATATGAAATATATAGCATATAATTAATATATAATATAGATACATGTAGATAGATGCAGGTATTATACATAACATATATAATATTGATTATAATATATATTACAGCTATCTATATATAGATATCGTGAGCCCTTCCTGCACACTTAAGAAGCGTATTAATATTCAGTTAATAATTGTTCCAGCTCTATTAATCACATTCTGCCCATTTTTGCATGGGGACAAAGCACACACAGCTCTCACAAGAATGAGGCTGGTGGTTGCGTCACACGATGGCTTTGAAGACTGCATCCCTTCCTTTTTAATACTGCATTTATTTTTCTTACAGCACGACGTACAAGCCTTGCAAACAGCTAATTCTGCTCTCCTTGACAAAGCTCCCCTTCATTTTGGTTGTGTGTACAATCACCTCCCTTGTTTTTTTGAAGTCTGCATGCTTATATCCTAGTAAGACACCTATGTTATCACCGATTCCTTTGGATGTCAGAGAGAGGAAAACATGAGAGTAGTTTACCGTTAAAAAACCCATCAATAGCAAAAGCAGACTTGTGGATAGGAAAGTGATGAGGAAATTCAGACCAGGAGTTGTTGATGCAGTAGGCTGGGTGCCGTTACCTGCAGGTGTAGCGCTCCTTGCCCTTGCGCAGGAGGGTCTCGGGCAGGGCGCTTGGCGGGGCTCGGAAGTTGAACATGGATGGCATTGACTGGATCATCTCGCTGGCCTCCGGCTTCAAGGCACTGAAACTCTCCAGCTTTTCGGCCATGTTTTCTATAGCTGACATCTGCAATGGAAGATGGCACAACAGCCGGCACGGTGAGTAGCGCTGTGGCTTTCTGGCTGTGGGGAAAACGCTAAGCACAAAGCGCACAGGCTTCCAAAAAAAACACAAAAGACCAAATGTAGAGCTGCAGTCACAAAAACTACCGGGCAGAGTAGGCAGCGTGGTGGCCATGATGATGTCCCAGAGGACAAATATCTCAAAGGACACTATATATGCACTCCAGCTCCAGCTTAACTAGTAGCTGCAACAAGCAGAGAAGCTCCATCAGTGTTCCAGCCACATCCAAGCATTCAGTCAAATTCTGCAGATCAGAGTCAACTGCCATGACACAAACCCATCAGAAATGAAGCTCTGGTTTGGTGCTAGGTATTCATTCACATTACCCACTGGATGCCTATCAGGTTTTCTTACAACCTCTTACTATTCCTATTCTACCTTAAGTTGGTTGTAACCCCCACACGCTTTAGGATGCTGCCTCTTACTGTAGCTGTATTGAAGGGCTTTAATTTTCAGGGAGATAATAAAATTTCTGGAGATCATTTCTGGAGATTGCTTCCCTTCGCAGTGTCTGGAATTGACCACAAGAAATGGCTCCAAAACCTCCAGCACTGTAATGTGGAGAGCTGAAGATTGCTGCTGAGCCTCCTGACAGGTAAAAGTAGCTGCCTGCCTCCTACTGTCACCATAAACAGATGGAAAGAAAAAATAAACAACAACAGAAATGCAAGATCTGCACTTAAAGAAGGTGGGCACAGTGGAGACCCCGCGCCACGAGCATGCAAACCGCTTCGCCATAAACCACAGCATCAATCAAGTGCTATCTGGCAGAACACCTCTGCAGCCCATTCTTCAGAATCCACCAGGACTATTCCAATTCCTTTCGCTGTTATTTTAAGGGGAAGAACTGCATGTTTGTCTCTGGACTGGACTGCCTAGGTGCTGGTTAGCTCTGGCTTTGGTGTTTCTTTTCCCTTTAGCCCGTAGCCTGCCCTCTCATTTCATGCTCAGCCTCCTAATGCTGAGTACAAATTGCAACGTACAGGGTACCACTGCCAATTTGCCAAATGTCTTTCATCAAACACGCTGCAAAAAAAAAAAAAAAATCTCAGAGGGAAGTCAAGATACATTTACTTGTCAGGCAACAAATGGGAAAGCATTGCGAGGCAGTAGGGGCTGTAAGCTCTGGGGTTTGATTCATAATCACTCAGCTGCTAAAACATTCTCCACAGATGCAAGTGGACAGCACATTTGTCAATATGAAGGATTTTGACACGTACTGATCACAGGCATGAGATATGTAATGATGATGCTGCTGGGAGAGGAGGTAATTCTATCTCGGCAGAGAGATGTCATTATCAACCCATATGACTCAACATTACCATATATTTATTTTTATATGACTTCATATTTTTCTGTAGTAAGAATTGATCCTTAAACCCCTTGTAATAGTTTTTCCGCCGCCTGTAACTCCTTCTAATTGCGCCCCGCAAGAAATCATTCATCACTTTTGCAATTGTGGGAAATTAATGGTTTGAATGAAAAATGACCTTTGGCCTTCGGGCTGATTAGCAGTGACAAGACAGTGCACGGGTTATGATAGCACATATTTACAGTGAGGAATAATAAGGGCATCGAGAAGTATAATAAATGTTTTATTTATGTATATTTAATATTCAAGTCCGTTTCATTATCTAGTGCTTTTAAATCATTTTCGGATCATCATTTCTCATGTACGTGGTTCCCTACAGTACTATATTAAAGAAACTATTTTCCCCTTCACATTTAAAATGGCTTAGTCATGCTTATTTTTATTATCTTCAGGATTTTTCAGAGAAGAAATGGGAAATGAATCTTCTCTAACATACAATGGTATAGGTCAGTACTAACCCCACTCTGCCACCACGACTACACCCGTCCTAAAACAGGTATGAAATCAGGATCTAATCTTAAACCCCTCGTTCAGAGGAAACACGAGCACTTCCAATTATTATAAAGTATTACGAGATTTCCAAAAATATGCTTCTCACCACAGGAATGACTATTGTCTTTTTTAAAGACTGATCCCTGCAGTTACCTGGTATGATTTATATTTTTCAAGAAATACAACAAAGGGAAACGCTCGGCCCAAAGCCTTTCCTGATATGAATCAGTGTCACTCTGCAGCAGTGGCTATCTGCTGGAGATGTGGCTCACCACACTGGAGCGTTTTCTGAAGAATAACGGGGGCAGAAAATTCTTTTTCTTAAAATGCGCTCGCAGAGGTTGCAACATCACAGAAAACGGCTCTGCTTAAAGCAGGGCGAAGATGAGAGATGAGTTTGCCCCCTGTCAGCCTTCCTGCCCAGACTGAGCAGCACCGTGAAGGTCACCAGCTCCACGCAGGAGCTGATGCTCCTCTGCAGCAAGCCTGGCTAAAAAACCCAAGGCTAAAAGCTGACACCAGCAGCAGGAAAAGGAAACCCTGCACAGAAGTTCAGAGGGCATCAACGATGCAGATACAGGGAAGTGAACTGCAAAGCACTGAAGGGATGGCTACAGGATGCTCTTCTCCATCACATCCCAGCTGCTTCTCAGCTCTTGCCCTCTGCTCCTCTCTCCCTATCATGTTTGGGATGCTCCCAGTGCTGCACAGCACCTGGCACAGGATTTGCCACGGGGGTGACGTGCACACGTGCAGCACAGGCTTGTTACAGCCCATAGAAAACCTGTCGTCCCTGCCCCACACCAGGGTCTCACCTACTTCAAAATTTAGGTCAACATCCACCATTCATCAATCTATTTGCAAAACCTTAACAGGGTGATACAAAATCCAGCATTTGTGGTGCTTAGGACACAGGCAGTAGGACCAAGCAGGAATTACAAACACGGTGACACACACTTCTGGGGAACCAGGGCTCTAGTTTTAAGCTGCGGCCCCGGGGACACACAGACAGGGCCCCCAAGGACCAGACCTTCTGCCCAGTGTCTTCTGTCACGTGCCAGAAATGAGAGGTGTAAGAGCTTTAATTGGAGGCTGCATCTCGATTACTGCACTGAACAGCGATGGCTCTCGCTCCCATTCATCTCTCTAAACCCGCTTCGAATCCATTTGTATTTTTGTCCAGGAGTTCACCAACTTAATTAGGTGCGCATGAAAAGATGCTGGCTTTTGTTCCTTCTGAGCCTTTTGCCTGATAATTCAACTGGGTGTCCCTCGTTTTTTCTCTATTGTAAAAACCAATGAATAACCATTTCTCATTCACCACTCACCATTTCATAGAGCTGTGGCACAGCTCCCTTGGGCATTTCTTTTCCAAGCCCAGAAATCAAGCTCTACTTAGGCTCTTTTCCTGGGGAAGCTGTTCCCTACCTCTCATCATCATTGTTGCACTTCTCTGCGTCCTTTCTAACTCTACTCTGCCTTTTTTGAGAGGGGTTTCAGCTGTATTCAAGACCTGAAAGCAATATAACATAATGACATTTTCAGCTCCTTTCTGCTAAGCGCTCAGATAATATTTTCATAAAACTATTGACTTCAAGATGCTTTTCCTGAATGACCCGAGTTAAGAGTTATACCTTCCCCTCTGTATAACTTGGTACTTGCTCACATTGAGTTTCATTGCCATTTTAATCCCTGGTGACTCAGCTTTTAGTGGAACTTCTGCAAAACCTTCGTCGTTAGCTTTGCATTGAGCTGTTCTCAATAAACTGCTGGCTCTTTGCTCTCTGCCTCCTTGCCCTCCTTTGTTTACAAACAGATTTAATCCTTCAGATCCCACCGACACCCCTGGGTGAGGCTGGTGATAAGATCCAACTACTGCAAAAACTGCTGATGTATTCTTATCCTTTTTTTCCTGTTGTTGTTGGTTTGGTTGTTTGGGTTTTTTTTGTTTTTTTTTTTTAGATAATTATTAATCCAGAAGGCTTTCCCTATTCTGCAGAGCTTCTTTAGGAGCTCTGCGTGAGAACCCCTCCTTCAGCTGAAACACAACCCATGCAGCCTTTACCCCTCCAAAACCCCGGGCTCCCGGAGCAAGCTGCTCCAGCACCAGCCTCAGCAGGGTGCACTGCCCCTGGGACAGCCCTGGACACCACCAGGGACCGAAGCTCTCAGGGACCTGAGCCCCAGCAGGCACCCAGGGCCACGGCCGTCCCGCAGCGGGCACAATGAGGAAGGCATCGCTTGACCCCAAGGAGGGGATCGGTGTAATTGCCACGTCCATGGGCAAAGCTCTCCGAGGAGGCAGGAGAGCGAGGAGGTCCCGTTACAGATTTGACACGGAGGTCACGGCCTCGCGGACGAGTCAAAGTCTGCCCCTAATCTGAGATGGGCGAGTGGCAGCGTTTTATAGAGAGCACTAACTTTTGATTTACATACAGGAGTTGTTGATTCTATCTACGTCCAGATGTCTGGAAAAGGAAGCAGCTTCCCCCCACCTCCCTCCTGCTCCCTGAGAGCCCATTAACCTCCTACTGACGCAAACTAATATGTAGTCACAATTCCCCAGCTCGGACTCAGAAATGCAGACATTACCATAATCGGCTAAAACAAGTATTTATAAACATTTCAACGGGCAAGATACCATCAGCAGGGGTCCTGAATATTTGCCTTACGATTTATTAACCAGCCACAGAGAAAGTGTCATAAATAAAGCAAGGTTTGTTGTCACTGCTTTTTAAGAACAACCTGATGATATGAAATAATCTAGCAGACAGTGTCATCAATTACGTGACCTCATGTTTTACAAACTAGACTCCTTTGACACTATTATCATAAAAACAACTGACTTTATGGTCGCAACTCATGGGAAAAAAAATGGTTCAACCGTTTCCTTTCTATTTTTGCTAGTGTTATTTAGAGAAATCTTGAAAACCCAACTACCGAAGCTCAGAATTTCTTCCTCCCCAGTTCAAGTCACGCTGCTTTCTCTGCAAATTACAACTTGCCAATTTGTTGTGATCTATCTGGCCATCCAGCCGCTTGGCTGAGCTGTGCCGTGCCCAAAGACCTTGCTTATTACTTATAATTACTTACAATTGTTCTCCCCAGAAGTGCCGCAAATAAAATCCGAATCTGATTAGAGAACCTCTTTATAGCAGCCTTCTCTTGATGGGACCAGTAGGGAATGAACAAGTTCACAGACTAAATAAGTTGTGGTCCATTCAAGAGGGGGTGTTCCCCACTGACCCAGACTAGAGCGCTCCTGCCAAACAACGAGACACAACGTGAAATCCTGTTGAAATATGTGGCATAGGCAACCATGAGTTGAGACAGAAAGGCATACGTGACGCTCAGATTTCTCAAAATGAAGATTCACCCCTGAATCAGCATCCTGTGCAAGGCACTTTATGCCTTACATGCCTATTGCTGCTGCAGTTGCCCGAGCACTAGCATGGCCTGGAGACACACGCTCACAGAAGAAAACAGGACGATGGAAATCTGAGGACCAAGCCAATGCCAAAGAAGGCAGACAGAAGAAACAGGCTGCACTGGGTTTTTCAGCTTCCCAAATGTCCCCAAACACAGCACCTCTGAGATGCAGGGTGCACGGGCCAAATCACATGTCTCACCACAGGCCCTGGATATGGCTGCACTGAACTGCTGCAAAGAGGATGCTTGGGAACCCCTCCTGTGCGCTCCAAGCCTGGCACCTGACCCTATGTCCTAGCAGCTTGTCATCTCCTGGTGCAGGATTAATGATGGAAAATCCCTGCCAGCTTTCCCTTTGGTTGCTCTATTGCTTTTCACTGAGGCACTAAGGTCAACATTGCTGCAGCTGGGTTTTGGGTACAGACATTCCCACAGCTCCAGACACTTCTCTGCGACCGAGCTCAGTCGGGATCTGTCATCAGGATCTTCAGGATCCTAGAAGCCAGCATTTCAAAGAGACAAAAGGAGCATCTAAAGCCACGTGTGCACCAAGCAGGGTGCAGACATCCCTGCGGCCCCGTGCGGAGATGCATGCGGGCAGGAGCACACTGCCACCTCGGCTTGGGAAATCCAAGTGTGAGCAAGCGTGAGTCAGCCCCAACTCTTCCCTCCCAGAGCCAAAGCCACGAGGCTGGGAAAAACAGGGAACAAGTATTTACGGGCTCGGCGATGGAGGAGCAAAACTCGGTGTTATTTCACTTGCATCTGCAAAAGCAGTTGCTGTGATTTTTTTTTTATTTTTTTTTTCCCAAGAGCAATTTAGATGTATTAAAAAATAAGTTTTATAAAAATAGAAGAGCCTGCTCCAATGGATCCCTGATACTAAAAGCAGAATTTCTGCTCGCATGAGGGGGACCCTGTGTAACTGCACACACAGGGCAAATTCGATCCCAGCACTGCGAATAAATGGGTGTTTTATTTGGGCTCTAAGTATAGCAATCAAACTCAAAACTTCAAAGCTATTAAAGTGACGGACTCCCACTGCAGTCAATAGGAGATACAAACGTGAAGTCCTCCAAGGCTCCGTATTTTAACGCCTGGAACACAGATTAAATATTTCTAACTGTTGCGAGATTTCAGCCCGAAAAATTTCACTGCCACCTCTGAAGGAAACAAGCAGCTTGGAATATTTTCAGTTCAATGTAAACCAAGAGCGCATTCCGAAACCCTTCCCTTGGTAAAGCTCCCATTGCCATCACCAAATAGAAGCTGCAGGATTAGATCAGTGGCAATGAAGCCAATTGGACATCACACGGCATTGACCCGCTATGGCGTTGTGTGGCAAAGCGTGGCGTGCTCTGTGATTGCGTGCTAACTTATCCTTCATATTGTATTTTCCTTAGGCAATTTATTTCACAGTGATGAAATCAAAAATATAAGCGTGAACTTACCCAAATTCTTTGATCAGGCAATTGGAACTGGGAGCAAAATTGAAACAAAAACAACACATTATTCCTGCGCTGGAATCCTCTTTGCAATCAAACTACTAATTAAGGTCTTATTTAAAGATACTAATTAAGGCATTATCCTGAACGATTTGTTACACCGGGGCATTCTCTCCTTAAAAAGGCAATCCTCATTACAGCAAATTATTGTGAAATACAATTATCTGCCTGAAACTTTCACAGCTTTGGGGCCACTGGCACTGGGGGGTTCTGCCCAGGCAGGGACAGGGTGAGGACAGCAGGGTTTATGGCTTTAATCTCCATTCCAAAGCCTGTTTTAAAGATTTGTCTGTTACTGGTCCTATTATCCGGTTTAAAGAATTAAGTTTAACTCTTGGCTAAACTCGGTTTAATCAAGCTGAAAGTTTCAGAAATAAATTTACCCGCAGAAATACGCATTCGTAGGACACGACCATGAAAAATATTCTGTTCCTATCTTACAGAGGCAGAACCTGCCAGCAGAAAATGAAAACTTACGGGGCAGTCCACACCTGTACTTTATAGGGGTGAATGGGGCTGTAAAACAAAAGCAGCTTTTCTGCAAGGCATTCCCCAGCCCTCTATAAACACCGAGCCAAGCTCTGCCTTTGCAAACAGGAGGCTCCTTTTTATTAAAGTCAGCAAGAAAGCAGATCTGGACATTGGCTTTTTTGACGTGACATGCGATGGTGATTTACTTTTCTTTTACAATGTATTAAGAGCGCACATTACGCTCAGGATTTTTGTATCCACCCCTCTCCCAAGAGGCTACCCGAGCAGACAGGTAACGGGTAACACGAAAGCCAGCCTTTACCATGGAATTATTTTCTATTGCAAATGAGAAATGTGGAGGGATGGGCCAAGAGGGGCAACGCAGCCATCTGCACACACACAACAGGAGAACCCTGCGGTGGCAGCGATCCCCGAGCCACCCCCAGGGCAAAGAGGTGGCCTCTGACACGGTGAGGGCACTGGCACCGTCCTCAGGCACCAACACAGGCAGGTCCTGCCCCACTGACAGCACAGCACAGCACCCACTCTTGTTTCCATTTCACCACGTCAACCTCTCCCAGCACCCTGCTGACCCTCCTCCAGGTCCCCTCAGCTTCATAAAGCAGCAGCTGACTCCCTCCCACCCCAAGCACCCTCCCAGCAGGGAGGTTTGGCACAAGCAGCCTCCTTCCACACCAACATCATCACACCACCACGTGCTGAAGCCCACAGAGTCCCTCGAACCCAATTTAACTAAACAACATAGATGTACACCTTAAGGTCCACCAAGGACTCAGCAAAATCCTACCACTTCTTCCGCCTTAAATATCTTCATTTTAAAAAAAATTACCATTAATTTACAACCATTTATCTAACAGGATCACTCATTTAATGGAGAGGAACCAGCTTGGTTTTACACCAGAGGACACAAAGAGGATTCGGGTCCCATTTGGGCACTGGTGCATTAGTCCTACCTGCTACAAAACGGGATCTTTCACTTGTCACTTTGCAACTCTGGCAAACAACATAACTCAGCAAGAGGTGCTGAGCTGCTATTAAAGCGTGTACATAAATTCTCCACAATTTTAATACTTAATAGACCCTTCACTCCCTACAGGCACTGGAACTAAAGAGGACTGCTTTGCTGCGCTCTCTTCCCATGAAGAGCACGATGACTGCGTACCTTTGACTATATATGCCATCAGCTGTCTTTCCCAGGTCTCCTTAAGTCCCATATTTCAGAATATATTCCATACAAGTTAAGACATTATAACTATTGTGCTCATTGAAGAAAAAAAAAAAGCCCCAAACCTCGTAAGTTGTTGTTATTTAGCAAATAAAAAGCATGGTTAAGGCCTACAAATGAGACAGCAGCTCTTGTACAACGTGGCTTTGGGCATGAAGGGGAAGGGATCCTACAAGATCACTGCACATGACTACTGCCTACAAGAGATGCAGTGCTTGCATTCGGAGGCCCGAATGCATTGGGTTGAAGGTGTTATCTCCTTTCTTGGATTCCTTCAATATTGACAAAAGCAACATATCTTACAAGAGCAGGCTAATAGCTGGGAGGCTCAGCTATGCTTGCCCAGCCTTGAATCTACATCAGCTCCCTGTAGGTAACATGGACTCCACCTCAACGGCCCTGAAGAAGACAGGGCAGCTGCGGGTCTTGGTGGTTACGTTCTGGTTTTGGAGGAACGCGCTTCTCAAGCACGCGTGTAGTTTGAATCTGGCTTCCTCTCTAAGCAAAACATGTTGTTTCATCTGCAAAACATCAAGAAGCTCAGAACAATGCTTACGCTTTTCCACCACAATGGCGAAGCAAAAACTTTGTGCTTTAGGAAATCCAAAAATGACTAAGGCTGCACTCATTTATCTGCACCTGCTTTGAAGCATCAACAGGCTTGTTTACAACATCGAAATTCCCAAAATACTTACTTGTGGATGAAACAAGAATCCCGGGGAAGGTCTCAAGTATTTCTCTTTTAAAGCTTCGAGAGGGTCAGTTAACTTTCTTTTCTCTACTCTGTAAACGTTAAAATTAGATTTGCTTACGATGAGTCAGTCTCAGGCATTAATAATTACACAGCTACTCATGTTTAAAACGCTCAATTGCATATCAACGCTCAATTACATATCAAGCAATATCTTTAGGCAATGGCCAAAGAGAAGGAGTACGTCAGCTCCCAGCTCCTGCACACAGCCCATTGCTACGGTGGGGGCTGTGAATTGCCATTAAAGGCAACTGTGCCATTTAGAGAGAAAGCAATCCCACTTCAAAATACCAGTAATAATGACAGTAAGAACCAATGACTAACTACTGAGGACTTTCATGAGGAAATGAGGCAACCAAGCGTGTTCTTCAGTTGGGAGAGTAGAACTGAAGGCAACGGGAGCTTTGAGCTGAGGTGCTGCCCATGCAAGACATTGCTGTGACCAGTGATCCTGCTGTCCTAAGGCAGATGTAACTCATAGCAAGGGAAGGCTCACTAACAGCCTCATGCCATGTTGCCAGAATTTCTATCGATTTTGCTAGTTTGTAGCGCAGGACCATAAAACATGAATCATTATTTCCACTGCTTTGGGCATTTAAAATTATTGTGACACAAAGAAAAACGATGGTCCGACACAGATATCGAAGTAGCATAAATAAAATCATCTCAATAAACAGCATCAAATCACATTTCTTCCAAACAAATACCTGCTGTCTTACGTAAGAGCGTTCTCCAAGAACTCTGCCCACAACATTTCTTTTTTAGATAAAGCAATAATAAATTAACATCATTTTCATGGCCGCAACTTTTTTTTAACAATAGGCTGTAAAATCAGTCATTTAGATAATAAACAAACATTTTTTTTGGCTAGTATTTCCTTGGACTAATTTAGATGCATGACTTCAGCTGATTGCAGATATGCAAGCAGAAAGGCAAAGGGCAAACAGGGGCTGACGCACACGGGATGGAGGTGAAATCCAGCTCCCAGTGAATCTGGTGTCAGCACTACTGGAAGACATGGAGGGCTCGGGATTTGACAACTCGTTTTTTAACCTCACTCGACAAACAGTGTCTGCTTCTGTGCCTGCTGAAGCCAACACAAAGGCTCCCAGTGATTGAATAAGGTAGATCAGATTAACCAACCCACTGGTTAGGCTTTGTACACACAAGGCCATTGTGCCTCCAATTATACTAATGCAATGCCTAGTCCAATCCACCCGTTATTCAAATCAACGTTAAAAAGGGCAGAAATCACTCTCGGTTTCCAGAGTTTCATACATCTTGGGACAAATCTGCTTATTTGAGATACTGCTGTTTTAATTCAAGAAGAACACAGAGGTGGCAGGCAACCGGTGCCTTTTGAGATGCCCTCTAATCCCCAGGGAAAGGAGACGCAGAGGGCAGCAAAGCCAGGCTGGGAGCATTTTGGCAAGAAATAATTTGTGGCAAACCAGTATTGTCAAATACAAAGTAAATATACACATATACACTACCAACGCCAATGCGCTTACGGCTGAGAAGCTACGCTCCTGCAGATCAAGCTGCACAAGTTTAACTGGTAACCCACTGCAAACAAGGCAGTGGTGAAGACTTGCTAATTACGGCACTATCGGAGCCGGGGCGTGCAGGTCAGCCTGGCAGACCTCACTGCTGTGCCACAGGGTGCCGGGGTGCAGCACGCGGCCAGTTACCTGTAAATGGGATCCATGAAGAAGGGAGTCGGTCGGGCGTGCTGCAAAGAGGCCTCCGACGTTTTCCTCTGCTCGAGGTCTCCTCCTTTCTTCTCGCCAAAGACGTGGTTCTTCCGGGGCTCGGCCTGTTTTGTGCCGCTGGCTCGACTTCTACTGCCCATGCTCAGATCTAGAGGCTGGTCCTGGCTTGCCGCAGGCGGAGCTGCTGGCTTTGAGGGTATGGGAGTAACGGGCTTCTCCTCCTTACGCTTAGTGGTGAGGTCAAAGGGAGACTCAGAGCTTCCCTTTGGGATCTTCTTGAGTTCACTGGGTGATTGGGGCTCCACTTTCAAGGGTAACGGTCTCAAGTCTCTATCAGGAAATGGATACATTGACTGAGAGAATGCTGGAAAAAATGGGAGGGGAAACATGGAAGGGTAAGGTAAGGCTCCAACTTTTTTGTCTTGCAGCCCCACAAGTCCTGTTGAACCAAAGTATTTTTCAGCAATAGAAGCAATAGCCTTTATAGAATCATTCACCGCTCCTGACACCGCAGTCTGCTCCTCTAAAGATGGTGAGAAAATGGAATGATTGCTGTGTTCTTTCTTATTATTTATTGAAGCCAAACTCTGCAGAGAGCTTACTTTGTCTTTGAACATTTTACCATTTTCTTTAAATTTCTCTTTCTCACTTTCAATGTCACTTTCCAGATCAGAGCCAGAGGTGGTTTCCAGGTCACTGCCACTGGGGGTACTGACATCGTCAAGGTCACTACTCTCTGACTGGTCACTGAGTTTCTCATGCGGCCTCTCTTCAGAGGACCTCTCTGGTTGAAGCTCCACTGGCTTATTTTCCCCTACAGATGGTTGCTTATTTAGTGCCTTCAAAATATCCTGGGTGGCTGGCAGTATCTGAGGGTTGGTCATGAGGGGACTTTGACTTTTGTTTGTCTGATCTGTGCTTGGCAGTCCTTTAACAGGAGAGCTAGTAGGTAGCAAAGGTGGCCTGTGGTACAAGCCTGAAGGAAACAGACCGGGGAAGCTAAAAGAAAATCCAGGAGCTGTTGGAAAGGTAAGACCAGCAGGATGCCTATTGGCTCCAAAATAGTCAGCAAGGCCCGGATTTGCATGATTCATATTAACCATGGACGTTTTATCCATAGCTGGGGTTCCAGGAAGTGAAATGCCTTGGCCAAAAAATCCTCCTGCTGCAAAATGGTTCTTGCCCTCACAAAATCTCCTGTGTTTATTTAAGGAAGACGTAGTGCTGAACATTTGTCCACAGTCTTTGCACTTGATTTGGGTTCTGCAATCAGCATGCATGCGCTTATGACGACAAAGGTTTGAAAACTGAGTATAGGATTTATGGCAGACCTCACCTGTATGTAAACAACAACAACAACAAATCTCAGGCTTTATGATAATTGCCCCCACCCTCAAAATTTTGCAAATAAAACCATTTTTTACCCTCCAAGTGTCAATCAGGAAGCCATAAGAAGTCTGGGTGCACAAAAGATACTGTACTATTCCAAAGCAAGGCATCCAAGCAGACAAATGTCTAAAGATAGCACCAAAGAACTTCTCCAACAAACCAGAAAAGGTCCGAAGTGACTAAAAGATAACATTTTTGTTCCTTGTTTGCTCCTTGCATTGTAGTGTTGCACATTTGATACCATTATTTTGCGTTGCATGAGCACCCAGAGCCCTGCCAAGAGCTGTGGCTCAGTGCTGTGACACTGTACAGAGTCACCGTGCTCCTGAGCGAGCACTTATGCCTCCAAACGATATCCATCAGTGTCACTATGCACACATGTGAAGTTAGTCACAAACATTTTCAGGACCAGGCATGTGACAGACAGAGCTTGCAAGACCCAAGGATACGAAAGAGGCGAAGGAGAAGACAATCAGATATTTCCAAGTGCATACTATTATTAATAAGCATTATTTTCCATTTACAATTAACGATGTTGATCTCATGAAAGTCTAGGCTACAGTTTCTAGAGTAACCACAGGTTGGCACTCTCACGTGCCCAAAGCATTTCTATACACGTAATGCATATGGTGCCTTGGAAGCCACGACTATGAATTCCACATCTTAACAACTTTACTAGTCTTCATTTTGCGTATTTGTCTCTTGCACATGAAAAAATGCACTGTATTTCAACAACAATTTCCTTTAAAATTGCAGCCGTACTTATTCGCACGTCCGATGCTCGGAACAGCTCAATGGATTTCCCTTCAAACTCCTCTGGGATGAGAGCAACTTCAGCCTCAAAGCACTTGGAGAAAGCCTGAAGGCACGGAGGAGAGGAGAGCGACCTTGGCCTCCTAGGCCTGAGCTGAACTGCAACACTCATTGCACCACAGCACGGCTTTCAGATGGCAATTTGGGTAGTAGGAGGCTGAAAGCGTCTCCATCACCAGCACAGGGTGAGACACACCACTAAGGAGACACTACGGTGTCACTGAACCAAATGGGATTTTTTTTTTAGTTCTCTAGAACAGCCTCATAGCACATTTCCTTCTTGCATTTAACCTAGGTTACCATTTTAATTATTTTTCTGTCCTCTTTTCCCACCCTCTGGACTAGCAGGGACAGCAGGCAAGTCCCCCTGGCTGTGCTATGGGCTGTGCTCTTCAATACGTTAACATTTGTCAGCACCTCTGGACTGATTTGCTTCTACTGGTATCAGCTCTAGCTTTGTTTAAAAACAAGGCAGCAACAGTAATGGTAAGCAGTGATTATCCCTCTGTAATAAATCCCCCCCCCCCTTTTTTTCCAGCCAGGAAAAAGCAAGTGGTTACTGTATTTTTATTTAATTTGCGTTATATCATAAGCTCTCATCTTTCACACATCAAAGCCACACAACAATACACATTGTGTATTCTGAGGCCTTTTTAACAATCATTTTCAAGATTTGAGACAGACTGACATAATTTACAATGGCTCTATTTTAAGCCTGCAAAGGAAACTGAATTGAATGTATCCCATCCTGCACTGTTGGTTCCCATGAACTGCAATCACGTCCTCTGACTTCCACTCACACCGGGGCCTGCGCTAACCTTCCTGCTCGTCCAAATCTCTGCCCTTGAGAAACTTGACCACTTGTTGTCATGTCTCAACTGTTTACCTCTTCAGCAGGCTGCTCCATGTCTCGGCAACAATGCTCCCATTGTTTGAGGGCCTGATCCTGCCCATGCTGCACCCACCCCTTTTCCCTATTCATGTCTCATTGACAATTCATGGGGTAAAGCGCGCAGAATCGGGCCCAAAGACAGGAAATTTGCGATGCAGTAATTCAGGAAGAATGTTTGTTGCTGTGTATCAGTCAGTGTTCCTGCTGGAAATCTTCATTCACAAGGAAAGAAATAGAAGGAAAAAAAAAAAACACAACAGAAAAATGAGAAGTAAATAGAGAAGAGAACTGGAGAAAAAAGGGTGTGCTGGCACTGATCTGGTCTTCCTAAAGTTCAGGACCTTCTCCTTTAAGGAACATCAATATATTATCAACTTATTATTATCCATTAAAACTTATTATTCTCCACTAAAAGTCAACGGAATCAAGAAATATTCTACTTCTGCAGAAATGCACAACTACTAACAATTCAGGGAGATCCTTACAAACTTGTAAAGGGGGATGCAAATATCACTTGACTCATATTTTTTATCTTAGCTTTGAAATTAAATTGATAGTGGCAATAACATTAAAATATCTTTACTATCTTTATTATTATCAACTCGATCAAACAATTAATGGTTGTACTGAGGAGTTCACCTTTTTGAGCCCACCAGTTAAAACGATTTAAAGGGAGGCCTCTTCCATTTAACAGTCTATGAAAAACGTGAGCTTTCAAGGTTGACCAAGAAGTTTTGGAGCTGGGCCCGAAGTCCCTTCCATCTGGAGGAACCTAACTCTTGGGGACTACCTTGGGGAAGCCAGGTGGGACACTGCAGAACCTGCTGGTTCCGCAGGTGGGGGGGGGGTGCAAGTCAACCGTGCTGCCTTGACTTCTACAGAATATGAGGAGCCAAGACTGCCCAGGCAAGTCTCTGTTACAAGATCTACCTCTTTTTCACCACATGACTTTTATTTCCAAGTAAAGCCTTGCTTCACATTTAGTAGACGGGGGACGGTTATCAGCTTTAATCGCTTCCACATATCAAAGTAACAGAAGCTGGGTTTGATTTCTCCCGTTACACCTTATTACATCCTTTAAATCTTAGTGCCATACTTTTAAGCAACTGACTTGTAAGGGAAGCTTCCCTCCTCGCAGCTTTTATTGCTGCACAGACCCAGGCTTAACACAAACTCCCAGCCTGTCTCCCAAATTGAAAAAATTCATCTCGTGCTAAAGCACGCTCTGCACCGCGGTCGTCTCTGGACCCCAAATTAGCTAGCAGCTAAGCTTGCATATTTTCTGCTTATTAAAAAAAAAATTACTGTAAGTACTATTTTGAGTATGCTCGATCTATTATGGCATGTGGTTTCTATTTGGAGAGGCTGGACATTCTGCAAAGGCAGTGAGTAATTACCTTAGTGTTGGTGAGTTTTCACTCAAGCTTGGGCGGTGCACTGTAATAAGAGACAGTTGCCATAAACAGACTGGTAGAGTAAATCATGGTGTGTGGCCTCTTGGTGGAAAACAGATATCTCCTTGAGGTGACCCTACCTCCCTCCCATTGCTCAGCAAAGCCTACCGAACATGTGGTCTCCAAACCCTTTTGTTCTGTAATTACATGGCTATTATTCAGAGATCGCTCAGTGGGTTTTCATCTCTCGTTCTGTGCATTTCAAGAATACTGGTTGCTGGTTTGATTTATCAGAGTAAATAGTAACAAAAAAAAAATTAGGGATTATTTCATTTGAGATAGGCACCACTTTTACACTTCTTTGTAGGGCATGGACCACAAGAGGACTAGCTGAAGGTTTTGTTCCTTGGCCAGAGGTTATTCTTGTCTACTAGTTACAAATGTGAAGTGTAATTATTTAACCTGCAATCCTAGATGATTTAAGAATTTTTAGTGATGTTTATTACTGGATTTAGTTAGCTATACATTTTCTTACTGAAGAAGCCCAAACAAAAGGATTATCTAACTCAATGGCAGATATATAGACTTCCCACAGATGACTCTTTCAAGCCATGCCTTGAGGTTTTATAAGACTCAAAGCACATGTCAAAGCAGCATTTTAGAGCTCCCTAAGCAGGTGTTTCACTGAGGAGGTAAATGCACCAGCTGTAGGTGCCCACTCCATCGAGCAGGATCATGCAGTGTGGAGTGGGATCTCCAGCTTTGCTGTCCTCTGCTGCTACAACAACTCACCTGGGTGAGGTGCCACCTCTGTCAGACATAGAGTGCATTACGAGTACAGAAAATACAGTCAGCTGGAAAAAAGTATCAAGATGACATTTTGGTAAATTCTTGTTGAGAACAGCAAAAGGTGAAGAAGTATAGAAAACAAGAGAGAGGAGGTCACAGAGTGCTTTCTGAGCCATAACAGGTGCCTGAGAAGACTATGGTGGAGATTAGCACTTGTCAGAACAATATTTTTGAAATATTTTCTGCCTCTGCTTCCCTGGTGAAAGGAAGAGAAAGCAACTTGCAACACTACTGTGCACCCAGATTCCTCCATCCCATAGCAGAATCTGGCCAAGCAGCAAACACATCGCCTGGGACTCTGAGGACCTGATTTATAGCCCAGTGTAGTCAGGCCCACATGGGAGGCAAGTTTTATTGCTGGAGCAGCTGTTGGCAAAGCTCTTATAGCTAAACCCAGTACTCAAATTCAGGGCATGCAAAAGAGCTTCGAGGAGCAAGGGAAGCTCCTCTGGCTGAAATACATTGGCTTTAAGGTTTTCTTTCCAATTCCCACCAAAGCCGTGCTATCTGCTGTAGAGACTCAGCGGCCCAAAATTAATTTCTAAAGCAAAGCAGCCCTGCCAGTCATGCTGGCTCTGCCTAATGCCCAGTGCATCTAGATCAGGGCTGGGTCCAGCACCGCCTGCAGCATGGGGCTGGTGCTGCTGCAAAGGAGCAAGAAGGAGAGCAGCCAGCTCAGCACAGTGCAAAGCACAGCTCCTTCTTGCCAAAACTCCCTCCCCACTTGCTCTTTGCATCTATGCATGGAAAAATATCCCAGGGACAAAAGGTACATTTATACAGCATGCAGTGTCTGCCTGGAAAGGAAAATCATATGAAAATAATGCTTTGCATCAGACTGTGAATTACTCAGTTCTCATTTAGTAACTCACAGCCCCCCATGAAACCAGTGGGAAATGCCAAGGAAGCACAACACAACCTCCTGCTTGCAGGTTACACTGCTTTTTTTGACAAAAGAAAACACACTTAACCGAAGACGCTTGGTGGAAGACTTACATATAAAGGGTTTGACACTGCTGTGGATGTGTTTATGCTGTTTGAGGCCTGAAGATGTGGCAAAGGTTTTGCCACACTCTGGACAAGCGTGAGCACGAGCCCCAACATGCTGGGAACGAATGTGCCTCTGGAGGTTGCTGGGGTCCGTGAAAACCTGCTAGGAAATGAGTACTGATTAACCAAGAAACTTGACTGTGGAAGAAGCCACTTAGCACAAAATCCAGACCTCAGCTACTGAGAGCTTTGTAAGGCTAACACCAGTGGCTGCTGTTGCGCTGCAGCCTGGCCAAAGGGCACCAATGGGAGCTGTGCCTGCAGGACGGGGCCTCATTTTCCAAGGATCAGCCAAATATTTGGTGGAGTGGTTAACCCCTTTGCAGCCACCGCAGCAGATGCACTTGCACCTGTGATTAGAAGTCATGCTTTTGAGGCCAGTGATGTCCTGCTTGGCATCCTCACAGAAAGTCAAAACGTGGCTACCTGAAACCTCCAAACATGACTGCAATAGAAACACTTCGCTGAGTGCATGGCAGCAAGAAATCCCACTCACAGCCCCAGCATCTAGGGCTTGGCTACATTGACCTGATACTCATAAGATGCAAAATCCCCATTTTTGCAGTAAATCTACTTAAAAATGAGAAAGCCCTTATGCAAAAGGCTCAGGCTTTGAGAATCTTGTGAAAACAAATGTAGAGCACCACATCTTCTACCAGTAACCTGGGTAGCAAGCTCAGTGCTGGGAGGCAATACAGAGGCTCTGGAGAGGAGATGGTTGCACTCACTTGCACAGCCAGAGCCTAGCATTTTTTTCTTATTTTGCTTCTAAATCAAAAGAAAGCTAACATATACAAAGTGAAGGTTTAAATCCTCAAGAAACAGGCACTGCAGGAACCCTGCACCCTCATACATCCCACCCCCAGCTGTCCCACATGCTCAGTGCCACAAAAACAGCCTCCAAATTCACTGTACCTTGGCACAGTTCTCACACTCATAGTGCTTGCCGCTGTCATGCGACATTTGGTGACGTATCAAGTTGGACTTCCAGTTGAAAGCCTTGGGGCACTGGTCGCACTTGTACTCCCGCTCCTCGCTGTGGGACAGCATGTGCTTCTCCAGGCTGCAGAAACAGGAGAGATTGGCACATCAGTGCAGGAAGAGGAGACAGCAGAGCAACACAACCTCCAAACAACAACAGGGAGAAAAAAAACAAGCCCCAAAAGGCCCAATCCTGACAGACCCAGGTCCTCTGAGCCCCAGGCACACCCCCGCCAAGAGGCAGAGCATCCCCTCTGTCCCACAGTAACATTGATGTTTCGCCAGGCCACTTGCAAATGCTCCAGAAGATTATGCTTCCTTCGCTCCCAAAGGAGATTATTTCACACACCTCTCAATATTTCACTCCAGTAATTCCTCCCTGCAGTCTGAATCGTTTCTGCCTTATTGCTTCCACTCTAAACACACCTAGGAACCTACTACCTGATGCAGCCCCACTCCTTCGATGGGAGTTGATTTTCCTTGCAGCAGAAATAGACCAGAAATAACTCCACTGGTGGAACAGAAGGAGCATAAGTGACCAGAGAAAAGCTTCTGAATAGAGAACACTTAGTGCAAAGTTATATTTGATGATTATTAACTGCGTGCAATTGTAGTTGCTTATTCGTTTATTTCTTAGCAGCTGGTTCAGTCTATTAGTAGCACACTCAATCCTCACCTAATTTCTATTGTTCATCTTTGAATTCACTTTCACCTCTGAGTTTTCTGAATTCCTCTTTTAGAATTCAACTGCTGCAAATATATTTTTAAATACGTTGGTCATATATAAAGCCATAACTCACGCTATTGCTTGCAGAGAGATCAGTATGTAACATAAAAGGGGATTCAGAGAAAAGCCATTGGAAAAAGGGATTTCAGCCTGAGATGCCAACACAGATCAGTGCTTCCCTGATGATGTTCCCACTGGTCTCTGCTGAATCCACATTCAAAACCTGAGGGTTTTACAGTTTGTCCTCTGTTGTGAAGCCCAAATGGTAACTTTCATCCTCAGCTACAAGTAACAGAAATTCTTTCATCTTGCTGGTGCTCTTGTGTTCTACCTCTCTCAGGCTCTCTCCTTCAGGGAGAAATATTTCTAGCTTTGCCTCCTAGCACTTAGATAACAGCTGTGTCTCCATCACTCCCTGGTAAACAAATCTGCCATAAGACCTAGAGAGGTCCCAGGCACCTGATGTGGCTGCACCACCCACAGACCTCAATCTTCACACTCAGCTCCTTCTCAATTTAATTACACACACCCTCAAGCATGGCTCATTCGAGCCTTTTGTTTTATATAATCTCTATATAGCATGCTTCTGTACTTCTTTTTTGCTGTGAACTGTCTTTGTGGTGTATTAGCTTCTCAATAATTCAAGAGTTTGGAGAATGACTGCATTTTCTCTCATTTTTCACTCTTTCTCACAGTACTGCCCGTCTATTTATGATGACTCGTTCTTTGTTTTCTGCCCTTTCTCTTCAATATTTAATATTTTAAGCTAAATTTACATTTGCTCAATGATTCCCGTATGTTTGATATTGTCCTCTGGCTCACAGGCAGAAAAGAACTTCAACACCAAATAACTCGCAACATGGAAAGATGTCCCAGTCCCGACTTACACCGCACCCAACCCTGCTGCAGCTCTTCTGACTTCATCTACCGATCCGAATCCATCACCCAGACTGAAAATCAGACACGTGGAGCTGAATACAGCTCAACAGCAGCCAGTGAAGAAGACACTGTACCTGCACAAATGTGGGGCTGATCTACAAGAGCAGTGCTTGGCACACCGTGCTTTCATTTTGTCGTCGTTCCCTCTGCAGAAGCGTAATGAGCAGGTTGTGTGACACTGCCTCCTCACAGCTGGGATCTCGTCCAGGATCAGCCTATTAAGATACCTCAGCACTGCTGCTAAACGTTGCCTGAGGTCAACCCTCCTGCCTTCTCAAAGTGAACTTACCAAAACCTGAATTTGTGAGCCATGTACTACAGAAGCTCCTGAGCGCTCCCAACATCTTTCAGTAATTTGCAAAATTTGCTACGCTGGGATACATTATGTTAAGTAGCCACAAAAGAACTACAGCGATGGGAATCATCTTCAGCATATAAAGCTGGACTTTTTATTCACATTCCTAGCTATACATATTTTGGGGACGTAGGCATATAGGTCTGTCTGTTTAAATAGACAGGTATGTATAAGAAAAAGATGAATGCCAGTGTTTCAAAACAGAAGGGTTGTACATATTTATATGTAAATACATATTAATGTCTAGAACACAGTCTAACCAACCTGCCTCTGCCTAGCAGGGTTTGTTTGCAAAGATAAAATTGGTATCACCAAACAAACACCACTCTAATTTATTTCTACCTAAAAATCAGGTAGAATCCTCAATACATTGAACTATAATCACTCCCCTGACTTCACTGCCACCAGCCCTACTCATGCCAACTAAACACATGATTATCAGAGGATTCAGTTCTTAATTAAGGTATCTATTAAGAACTTCATTTCTGATTTATCAAGACTCCATTAATTTCCATGCCATAAAAACAATGAGAAGAGAAATTTATGTACTTTTACCACTGGTTTGCACTCAAGAAATCCAATTCTGCCCTGCGTGGTTTGACTGAAACCATTAGAGACTTTGCCTTACTCAACCACGTTTCAAGCACTTATTCCTACCTTTGTAAGTCTGGGAAGACTTGATCACACTCTTTGCACTCCTGGATTTCGTGCACATCCCGAAGGTCATTCTCATTCTCAAGCTTTTTCTGGAAGTCCTCTTCCACCATGGAGAAGGCGGAGTGCGGTGTGCTGCAGGGGAACTTCTGGTGGTCTACCAGCTCAGCCTTGGACTCAAAGAGCTGGTCGCAGTCCTCGCAGCGATACTGGCGCTCCTCTGCAAGACACAAGGTTTGGCACAGGGAGACAACATCACTTTGGGGTCACTTTTAGTTACTCTCAGGAGTTCCACAAGTGTGTAGTTAGATACAGAGTTATTCAGTGAGAATGACTAAAAGTAATAACAATAAATGATGCTTTACAATGCGCTGTAATATTTCAATCCTGCAATATATGACAATGTTATTTGTTAACTGCCTGGGCAACATATCCAATGGGAATCCCTAACACTAGCTTGGGACAAAAGTCAGTGCATTTAAAATTGCTCTAAAAGGGGATATCCATGTTCTAAGGTGGATATCTAGCAGTGGCTGACAGTCTCTGACTTCCTGAATGAAGTAAACTTACACAAACACCAGCAACTGAAATAGCCAAAAAGGCCTTTACCATTATTAGAAGTCTCTTTTTTTCCATTAGAGCTCTCTTCCAGTACCTGAGGTGAGCCAGAGAGAGATGAAGCTGGAAGTAAAGGATAACTGGGGCCTTCCTTTAAATCCAATAAAACAGTCAAAGTGTTTCTTACTGAAAATGACTGTAGAAGATCACTGGAACGCCACTTTGGAGTGACTACTTCATTCCATTAATTACTAGCTCTTATCAAATAATAGATTAGCTGGAGAAAATCCCAAAATGAAGAGGTGAAGAAGAGCATCTCATGGTGCTCTGTAGGATTTTCTGCTGATAGCCCACACAGGCAGCCACGTGCCCTGTTCCAGGCACAGCTCAGGAGTTGAAGATGCGGCCCCTGTGTGCTGGTTGAATAATGAATGAGCAAGAGGAGGAAGGATGGCAGTTCCCAAAGTGACAGCAACATCAACAACCTGGGATTATCTCTTTTTAAAATAACAGTTTTTTGACAAAATTACAAAATAAATATCAAAAAACCACAAACAACCAAAACCAGCTATAACTGGGGACCACACATTTTAGTCTTGAAAGACCAGCACAGCCTGCAAATGATGACACAGATTCCCTTCCTCCTTCAATTCTGAAGCTTTACTGCTGCACTCAGTTGCATCTGCAGACCTCATTTCTGCCATGGAGCTTCAAGTACATGAGGACTAAAAGATACCAAGAGGTGCAGGAGTGCAATGCTGAGAAAAATCATCATTGAAAAGTAGAGCTTAGCAGACTGGCAGGTTGACAAACACAACTGTGGTCCAGCTCTCCTCGTCAGCTCCTGGCAAGCTATTCTGGAGGTCAAGAGTACTGCAACAGCACAGAAATCTCCCTAGATTTTTGCTTAATTTCAGTGATATTTCATATTAGATAAGAAGTGGCTAACCGTGAATGTCCGGAGCCATTGTTTCATGTGAATAATCTTCACTCTTCATGAACAGTAATAGCTCCTCTCCTGGCTCAATGTCTGCTACTACTCTGTAGAATATCTGAAAAAGAGAAAGCGAGGTGAATACCACAAATGGTGAACAAACAGTGAGTGCTCCAGGGCTGGCACCAGGCACCCAACCCGCCCCTGACACAGGTGCTGCAGAGCGCTGGGGATGGGCAGCCTGGGCTGTGCAGATGGGCTCTTTATGCCCAAGAGCTGCTTCTTATCTGTGAAAATAAAGGGGAAGTTGCTTTCAACAGCCTCTGCTGCAAAGCAAGCTGCATGATGACAGCAATTCACATGCTTAATTGCACCAAACCTACCTACCAAGGTGCCCATAAAACATGTCCCTGAAGCACCGACATAGAGAACACTTCTCCTCTTGATTGCTCTGAAGAAAGTTACCAAATCACACCTGTGGAAATTCTGCTGATCAACATGCGGGCATCCAACCCTACCTGCTTCCATTACTTAGGTAGCCCAGAGAGCCATATGGGAAGAGGCTTGTACAATGCAGTGTGCTTCTTTATTCTTTAGCTTCAAATGGGAACCAAAGGAACAACTCATCCAGGATGAAGACATGCACAGATGCTTCTCATTAGCCTCAGCCACAGGTGCCAGCTGGTCCCCTACCCAGGTGATGTTGGGCCCCATGCCTGTCACTGGGAAGGAGCCCAGCAGAGGGGTAGGGGTCGTGCACCCTTAGTACCATGCATCCAGGGCAAGCTCACGTTTCTCTGCCAGGTTCTGCCAAAAGGAAGCTCCCAAAATCCATCTGGCTGCTTTTTATCTCAGGAGAAAACGTGAGGAACACTAAAAATCTCCACGAAGCAGTTCAAATAAATATTAGTAACTTCCTCAATCCTTGTTAAACAAAAACACATGAAAGTTAAGTTTCCTACCCTAACAAAAGATGTGTTTGCATTCTCTCTGTCTAGTGTGTTTTTAAAGGTTTTACTCTCAAAGTATTAACTCCCAAGACTCATTCTAGTGCTGTGAGAGAAAGGCAAGAAGTCAACAACAGCTGTTTTGCCACAGGCTAGATGCAGGTATCCCTCTTGCACAGCATATTATTCCCCTCGCGCAGTGTATCTCCCTTGCATACCATATTGCACAGCATATTCCCCTTGCACAGCATATTCCCCATGCACAGCACATCACCCAGCTCAATGCAGCACAGAGCAGCTACCCAGGGCCTCCAGGAGGTGGCTGTACAGCCTAATGGTTATTGCTGTACAAGGCAGCCCCTGCTCGTAGATAAGTGCTAACTACCTAGAACTGACTAAAGAAGACACATTCCCTCTCATTTGTTTTCTTTTCTTTGCCCTGTCCTAAAAGCTGCTCTCGCAGATGCTAGCCTAGAGATTGCTAGAGTCAGTGTGTCCCGCTGCCTGATGTCCCACATCCCATGTCCCACCACTGCCTGAAGTGCCACCACCCGATGTCCCATGTCAGGCACAACAAACTCGCACTGCAGCCTCCTGCTTACAGTGAATATCACTCCAAAAAGACAGAAGCAGGCATTCACATGCAGCTTCCCCTCCTAAGGATGTCCCTCTTCTTCCACATTGTCCTGCCCCAGGTGTCAGAGGGGTCTGCATGGGCTCTTTTTTTCCCTTGTCAGTCAGATAATTGTACACAAGCTGCATGGCTCATTCTCTGCTTCTGCTGCATTTGCAGACTTGGGGCATTGCACTTCTCTTGCATTAATCTTGTTTTTCACTAATTTACATGGACACAAAACCAAATCAGACCATTTGGAACCCTGCCACCAAGTTTCGAGCAAAAATAATGCCAACGGTGCTTAGTTAATGTTCTTTGCAGAGGAGGACACAGGTGGTGCAGGAGGACTCACGGTCCTGCAGCTCCTCGCTGATGTCAATGCTGCAGTGAACATCTGCTTAGAGCAACACTTGTTCTTCTGAGGTCAGCAGTGCATCCACACAAAGTCATGAACAGAAACCAGAGTGACTTTCCTCAGTGGTTTTCCTCCAGTGCTCATGCTGTCCCATCCAGGACACTCTGATCGATCTTTTCACCTCCGGTTGCACAGTAAGGACACATGGACCAACAGGCACACAAGGAGGGTCTTCTCAGTGCAGCACGGTGCTGCGCTGCATCTCATCCCCCTGGAAAGTCCTGGTCTGACACAGCATCTTCCCTGTACCCGTTCTCTGAACAGGGTACAAATTCTGTAGCCAACTGTCCAGCCTGGCTGTGTTGGTATTCAAAAATACCGAAATATCAGAGATGATGAAGCAACCGATCAGAAACTGCCTGGCCAGCCTCCGTGGGGAGAGAGATGGAGGGGCACCCAGAAAAACTCCTTTGATGAGGATGAGTGATGCGTTTTATTTGGCATCTCAGAACTACGGCCCAGCAAAACAAGGCCCGAGCCTCAGATTTCTGACTCTGGCATTTTGACGTTTTTATTATTAAAAAACCAACTGCAAGAATTACTAAAAATAGTAAAGCTCTGTGTGTACAAAAAAACCCACCTGCACTGAGAGTTTACATACCCAATTCCTTTCCACTGAAAGGAAACATACTGAACATCAGAACAAAATGATCGTGCAGGTAAATGCAACCTGATTTCAACAGATGTCCTTATTGCTTAAGGCTTCTTTCCCACCCTTCCCACCTAAAACTTCATAGGAATTACCCTATCTGAGAAGGCACCGGCCTGCCCTGCGAAATGCAGGGGAGAAATGTTACCAAAAGAAAAAAAAAGGGCCAAGCCCAGACGCGCTTTTCACATGCCCTGGGATCAGCAGTGTGTGACTGCAGTTTATATAGGAAGAGCAGCATCGGATCCAGGTCTGGAAGCACTTTCCGAGTTCAGGGGTCTGAGGAGGCAGCGGGAAGGCCTTGTGTGTCCGCCCTCCGTGTGTGCTACCGAGCAGGAGGAAAAGCTCCCAAACTGCCGCCCATGAGGGGGAAGGGGAGGGGAAGAAAGGAACACACGCAATTTACTTTTAAATGGATGAATAAGGCCTCATTGTTATGAATCCCAGTTTACTTTTCCTGGTCAGGCACTTGAAATTTTATTTATGCTTAATAGACTGCGTTTGGCATGTGTAAAGATGACAGAGGCGTGAATTATGAACGACCTTCCACCTCTGCAGGAAGTTGTAATAATTGAAATAATAGCGAAAATGCGCTCCCCGTGAGCGGGGCCTAGGGCCGCGCGCTTTGAAGCGCCCCGCGGGGCACAGGCCGCGCCGGCAGGGCCCGGCCTTCCCCACGGCCACAGACACCGTGAGGGGAAAAAGCGGCATTTCGTGCGTGTGTGTCACGGGGAAGTGGGAGGATGAGCGGAGAACTGGCTCTGAAAGCGACGGAGGAAAGCTGAGGAGAAAGGTCCAAATGGCGAAAAGTCAACTCTCGGTCTGCGGTGAAGAACTGTTGAGGCTGGAGGGCTGTATTGGGAAAACTGAGCCCTGTTTCAGGATGTTCTCCTGAAATGGCACCTGGAGTGCCCACTTCTGCCTGACTCTGGGCAGTCCCTGCACAGGACACTCTCTGCTCTGCATCCCTTCCAAGTGATGCTCACGCCTTCCTCCATGGCTGGTTTCTGGTGTATGTCAGCCCAGAGTCCAGGTTAAGGACTGCCACATCCAGACGAGCTCCTGAGGATGCCGGCACGGTCCCACTTGCCCCACTGATGGCCACCTGCACCCGGGCCCACGTGGATCTGCAGGCAGAGCACAGCCCTCCAACATCCTGCTGCCACTCCTGAACCACTGAACGCGCTCACTGAGTGGCCGCCCCACTGTCTGTGCAAACATCTACAAACGAGCAAACCCCGCTGTGCGAGTGGGACTTGACAGCTCTCGTCACCAAACGGCGTTCCTGCGTGCAGACAGCGTGCCCTTCTGCTTTTATTAATCGTCAACGAAGAGCTTATCGCCTTGCAGAGAGGCGACAATTAGCTGCCGGTTTGGTGCTGAGCGGTTCCTCGCAGGTCACGTCAGGACAGGACGAAGCTCAAGCAGCAACGCTGGCAGCGCTAGGCTGCAACAACACAGGCGCTGGGCAGGAGGCTCAGCACAGCATCACCTCTAATTGCCACAAATGGAAAACCGCAGCTGATGAGCTCCTGGTTCCACCAGCCCCATGCTAGCACGACCTCGCTCCACTGGAAACAGGTTTTCAGTGGGAGCTGGATTAAGCTTTATTTGCTTAATAAACTAATAACTCGTAGGAGGAATAATGACAGAATAGGGCCCCGCATGAGCTCAGTGCACACATGCCCTCCTGACCCATAACAGCCAAAACCTTAATTTCACTCTCTGACAACAAAGCCTCAAAACTATTCCTTAAATACACAACTTTTGCAGGTGGCTGTGTGTCTGGGGCTGCTGGAGGAGTCTCGGTGTTTCTCTGCCTGTGAGCAGCACGCCGTGCTGGGGGGGGCACAGGCAGTAAAACCTGAAACATGAGGCTGTGCCTGCAGATTGCAAAAGTTTGTAAACCTTGTAAGATGCGATCAGATCTGGTGGAACCTACAGCAGCAGGTTCACTCGCCTCCAATTGTATCACTGACACCGTGCACACAGTTATTCTACTGTTATTTCTCCCACTGCAGTGGCATATACTTGAGTATGTGGGAGAAGAGCACACACAAAAACAGACCACCAAAACCCTCCTATTTCAGCTCATGCAGCAAACCAAAACCTCAGCAAGCTCATCGTGAGCCACGTGCAGCTTTCCCTAGGTAAAACAATGGGAATCTTCCAGGAGACCTGGAAGCTCAACTCACTTTTACAACGGTATGTGGCCACATCACTGTCACAGGTCTGCAAGCAATAAGCAAGACAGAAACAACTCCAGGAGGTCTAACTCAAAGTGCAATGAACACTTCCCTAAATGAACAAACAAACAAAAAAATTTAAAAATCTAAAGAAAAGAAAGAAAGGAAGAAATAATAAAAAAAAAAATTGCAGCTTAAAGGTGACCGTGATCCCGGCTTAAAAATGTGCTTGGAACTTGTCACAGTCCCTGACGCACCGTTGCTATACTTAATGTATTTTCAACCACACTTTCATTAACATATATATTTAAAAATAATGCTTCTGCTGGGATGACAGCACTGCCAGAAAGTCTACCACGGCTAATCGTTCTGAAGTCATTAAAAAGTTGAACTAATAGATATTTAATGAGAGATAACAGAGGGGACTCGTCCAAGTTAGGAGAAACTGCTACTGACTCCTGACTTTGAGCTGGAAAAACACATTCCAACCAAATAATAGTGACAAGACTTTGCAGCTCTGCACACACTGCAGTCTCTTTGGGGAAAAGGAAAAAATGAGTGTGCTGTTTGTGGAATTTTATTATTCATCTACATCTTGAATTACATGCCATCAGGTTAGATGGGGTATGGCAGCAGATAATAGGAAGACAGCAAAGAGAAATCCTAGATCGACTTTGTTTGAAATAAAAAAAATTCTAAAAAAAATGCAGCTTTTAAACCCTACTCCACCTCCAATCAAATGAAATACGAGTTGCATCCCGCGTGCATGTTTTGACTGCATCCCACCATTATCGAGCTGTTCATCTCAGCAAAGCCCATTTCTACAGCCCTATGAAAGAGCCCAGGCCTTTTGTAAAGCTGATCCCAAGTGATGAAACTTAACCTCCAACACGAATCGGGGGGCGGGGTGGTATGCCTCTGAAAAAAGTCTGCTGGAGAAAACAACAAAAAAATGTTTTTCTTTCACTCTTTTTGTGAAATGCAGGAGGTGCAGCTTAGCAGAGCGACTAGATTACACATCGGGCTGAGCTGCACCGAAATCCTGCCTCGAGCAGTCTGGGAATCATACCTGCCTGTCACTCAGGCTTGAATTTAGTAGCATAAACTTGCGGCCAGCGCGAGGCTGAGTGCTGGCAGGATCTCGTACCTTTTCAGGTACGGCACAATGTTTGCTTGTGAATTTTACAGATGAGTTGAAGCAATTAGAGGAGAACAATTACTGCTGATCAAGTGTCTGTGCCTCGGGAGCGCAGGAGGGCTCCTGCGGAGGGGATGCTCCTGGTGCTGCGCGGGGTGCCGAGGTGCTGCCCCAGGGACGTGGGGACAAGGGGACACGGGCTGCACCCCGGCTTGGCCCACACCCTGCACTTCTCAGGCTGCATCGCTTCTGCGATGCTCCAGCTCAAGCTGCAGGCACCGCGCTCGCCCTCTGCTTTACCTTGCTGTTCTCCTTCCTTTTTAGGAGCTACAGGAGCAGACTGACACAGCGCAACGCACTGACTTGCATTTGTCACTCCTTCTATGTGGCCGCGTCTGGCCATGTAACGTCCATTTCCCAGTTTGCCTCCCCATTATATTTTATATTACCTCTCGTGAGCTCGTGCCAGAGGAAAGCAGAAGGAGGAGCTGTTAGAAAGGCTTTTTTTGGTTTGAGATTCGAGAGCACATTTTTAGCATTAACTTTTTAGGTTCTGGTCATAAAACGCTGCAGTATGTGTACAGTATTGTGGGTGAATTTGCCGCGTTTCCAGAGGGCCAAATGGGCAACAACCTCTTGCTGACAGCGTGCAGCTCACGGCGAGCGACTGGAAAGACGACCCATTTTTAATTTCCAAACCTCAGCAACAACGAGCCATAAAAACGCAGAATTATGAACGGCACGATACCGTGCGAAATAAATAACAAGCCTCCAGTGAATGAAAGAAATCATTGGCAGCGGTACAGCCACCATTACCAAATCTCAGCAATGTAAACACTAAAAAAAGAGAAAGTTACAAGCGCCATAACTCTCATTCCAAAAGCGTCCCAGGGCCGGTGCGTGGCTGCGGCTCCGGGCAGATGCTGCTGTTCCAGCCCAGCGCATATTTCCCATCGCAGAGCACCGCCACCGACGCAAACGCCGTAAGTCGCTCTGACCAATTCACGTGATTCCCTCCCTGCCCTCACCTATGCACGCCAGCTCTTATTAAACATGAAACGTCTGCATTCGCTGTTTCAATTAGCCTGTGTAGTTTCCTCTTCCTATCACTGCTCCATAAATGCTCCGCGTTGGGAGAATTTATCGGTTTTCAGCGTAAAACGTATTGCAACGTGCAAAACGGATTTCTCATTTACTAATCATCTTTATGGTTTCTTTAGCTAAACCAGCTGCTATATAAAAAATAAATGATATCTCGGCCGGCCGGGTCGTTCCGTGCTAACACGTGCTCCGGGCTGAATGTTCAGAGTCGAAAATTAAAAAAATCCTCTGTCACAGTTTGTGCAGAAGTTAATGGAGAGCGGCTTCCATCAGCGAGCTGGTAGGGGCTGAGCGCACCGCGCTGTGGGCTGGAAGGAGCAGGCTGCCTCACATCCATTTCCTTCACGTAAGGCATTTGATTGGGAAGAGGGATTTCGAAGGGAAGCTTCGTGCCTGGTTGTGATTCTTCTTTCAATACTGTCAGGGCAATTAAGGCAGCTCGAGGTAATCTTTAACGTTCACCTGATGCGGTTAATTAAGCGGTGAAAAACGCAACGCCGATGAAAGGCATCGAACGCCGTGTCGCAGGTATCCACGTTTGAACGCGCAACGAGGATACCCCGTCAGTCAGCGCTTTGCTGTTTTATGTATTTCACTTTCCTACAGCACAGCTTCCTTAACCTGACTTCACCCACGAAAATATTTCATAGCGGCGCGCATTATCCGCAGACCAAAGCAAAGCCTCGTTTAGGGAACACCTAATAACTCATCAGCATAATTGAAAACAAAATGCTTCGCCGCGTCCTCCCTCCCTGCCCCAGTCTCTCCAACACACAGGAGAAGTAACACTTCAGCCTAACAAAGAGTGGATTTAAGCGCGCCGAACAAAAAGAAACAGCAAACCACCCGAGATCCTGGTTCAGCACAGAAGCAGGATTCGCTCTAGCAAAGTGTTCGGGGAAGGCAGAGTAATATTTGTGCACGTGGGCATTGAGAGGCAGAGCCCCACGCGTGCAGCCGCACGGGTGGGATTAGCAGCTCTGCATCTTCACCTCCACTCTTGCCATTAATTGCACACTGAAGTTTCTGCTCAGTGCAACAGTTTCATAGAGCAATGGAGCTGGAGTGGAACGGGAACCAGAAAACGCTTCTAAGCCCAAATCAGCAAATATCGGCTCTGCATTCCTAAGAAAGCAGTCCCCGTTTTTATCAGGTACGAGATCAGAAAAAAAAAAAAAAAAAAAAAGAAAGATGTTGAAAAGTGTAAAAAAAATACGAAAATTCATATAATCTGCAGCTCAAAATCAAAACTGTTCTGCATTTCACATCTGTGCCTTGTCTTCTGCCATAACAGCAAACAGGCCAAGATCTGTTGTGAATTGCTGCTTTTTTTTTTTTTTTTCCTGTGACACCTTAAAGTTCCTTAAAATGTAAGTCCAGAAAGTGAACGCCACGTACCTGGTCACTTATCTGACATGCAACAAGGTTGTGCTGATTGTAGCATCCAGCAAACTTGATGTATTTGAGCCAGTTTCCTACATCTGGTTGGCTGGCATCTACGCAGAACTTCACATTGCAAAACTCATCCAAGATCTAAAAGGAAGAATACGAAAGAGTCAACCTTTGTGCCCTGTGTCCGGGAGCACCCATCAAGGGAAAATCACAGGGCTGCAGATAAGCACGTGGGAAATAATGGAGGGACACGATACAGGAGCACGCTCCTCCGGCGAGATTTTGTTAGGAACGGTCAAAATGCACGTATAGTTAGAGAAGGACAGCAAATGCACTGAGAAATGCCTTGACAAATGTCTGCACGCAATCGAGACGCTGTCTAATTATCGCTAAGAAACGCCGCTGACTGAAGAGGCATTTGAATTTCTTGGCATTTATTTCTGTTTAAAATCAAGCTTTTAATTAAACGCGATCTGCCGGGGGAACGTAACAGCGATTATGACCAGAAGTGGCGGTGGCTTCATTTGAGCTTTCTGCTTTGCTTCAGAATCGGCGCTGCCCGCAGTTCCCCGAGTCCTTGCGGAGCCGTGACCCCGACCCAAACTTTGCGAGGGAGGCGGCGTTATTTACCTCACTTTAATATTGTGCCTCCCCAACAGCACCTCAATCACCCCCCTTAATTGGACCGAATAACAGAGCTCCCCACGCCGGACCGAAGAGAATACACGAAAAACAACGCCAGCGCTCGTGCGAAACGTGGCAGCGTTCAATACGCGGCAATAAATGGTTCCAATTACGCAGACAATAAACAAATATAAAGAGATTGCTCGTGGACAAGCTCAAGAGGATGTCCCACTCCGATGCTGGGCCAGCCCGCCGGCCCGGCCGTGGGAGCGCTGCCAGGCTCGGCCGCAGGCTCGCCGGGGCCTGTCCCGCGTCCCGCACGGAGCTGCTCCCCCCGGCGCGTCCCGCACCGCTTTAGCAGCGGAACTCCCGCAAACCGAAACGCAGAGGGAGACGGGGGCCGTTTCCCCAACGGGAAACAGCGTTCCTGCGAGCTGAACGGACGGCGATCCCGGCAACGCGTGACACGGAGCGCACGAGAAGCCACGGACGGTCCCTAGCGGGGCTCCCGCTGTGGCAGCCCGCGTTCGCTCGGAGCTCCGCGGAAGGCGCTCTGCCCGCTGCGGGGCTGCGCGGCTCCGGCGGCCGCTGCCCGGGTCACGGCCCCCAGCGGGGCCCCGAGGGCGACGGGATCGGGCCCGGCCGTGTGCCCGTGTG